>NW_022436957.1:17021327-17183141 GCF_009761245.1 Sapajus apella
TATATATATATATATATATATATATATATATATATATATATATTCAGGGAGGGTATATGTCAGGCCTATAAAGTACTGGTAATCCTATAATATTTCTTAAGCTGAGTAGATCGTGAGATAAACCGATGTTGGGTAGAAGAATGACTGATTCATTCTCCTTGCTATATAGTATTTCAGCTATAAATGTACCAGAATTTATTCATCTTTTCAACTGTTGATGGACGTTAAGAGAAATATAACCTACTCATACTTAAAGGGCAAAGCATATGGAAATACATATTTCTGTGCTTTTGAAGATACCTACCACTGAGATCATCTGACAGGTAGAAATGCCTTAAATATAATTATTGTCTAGAGCAAATAAAAGCAAATTTTGAGCTCTTCTAAAATCTACATAAATTACAGTATACTTTTAGTTTTGTTTATTTATTACTGTTGCTAAGAGTGACTCAGCTCACAAGCATAGCAAAATCACCTGACTAGTAATTCAAAGAAATTTAAGACAAGGTGAAAGAAAATTTGCAAAACATTGGGAGTGCCATCATTTCACCACTAAATTGACGAATGGCTTTCTAAGTCTAATATTCATTAAGTTTTGGAAGTAAATTTTCTCTAGACAAATTTTTAAACCTTTATGAGGAACTACTCAAATCTGGGGAGGATTACACACAGAAATGTGATAAAGAGTAAAAGTCAACAGAAAACCCAGTACATCTCCATAGAAAAATAATGTTTCACTTATTTAAGAGTATTGTTCTTTTTCTTTACAAAAGCATTTTAGGGCCAGAGGAATTTACACTATTTTTAAAAAGAAAAATTGAGTTATTTATAAGCCTCTGAATCATGCTGTTATATGATTTCAACTTCAAACATTTCAACTAAGATGTAGAAAAATTCAATTAAAGGTATGTGCATTATTTTTTCTACATCTCAGTTGAAGTGTTTAACTTTTCTTTCTGCTACCTATATAGTGAAATATGAAGAAAGTTAAACGAAATATAAAGAAACACACTATTGATAAGAGAGATTAAATTTTTTGAAAAAAAGTCTTTATGTCATCTTACATAACACTGGATCTTAGCAACTTTTGTTTGGTGGAAAAGCAAGTAGTACAATTGGTGTAAATAGCATATATGTTCTGAAGATAACACTAGAAAAGTAATTTCAAGTAAAATTGGAAATGACTTGCTATACAAAGGTGTTTAAACTTTACTTAGGTGGATTGTGGGAATGACTGGAATTTAGGAGCAGGGTTATAAAATCACGTGATTAAAGTTGTAGTTTTAGGGGGATGCACTGGCAGCAGTGTGTAGGGAATTTATGGAAGACGTACAGGATAGAGGGAAGAATGGAAGAAGGATAGAGAAAGGGTAGTCTGTTAGTTTACCTTATCTAAAGTGAGAAGTAATAAGGCCTTAAATAGGACGGCAGTAGCAGGAATAGAGACAATGAAATATGCTAATTATATATGTAATCTTATATCATCATTACATATACCATGGACTGGGTAAATATCTAGTTACTATCTTACATGATATGACTTCCTCAAACATTTCCAGGCAATAAGTTATTTTGTCTAAACTCTCCCAAAGTTAATTGAATAAATATTTCCTATAATGGCAAAAATATATGTTAACCAACTTTAAAGATAGTTGAGTAATAATCTGTCTGCTCCTGAGAAGCTGGTACTCTAATGGAAGGAATGTTCTATATACAACTGAATAATAGAAGACAGATGGGAAAAGATGCTATAGCATAACATTTATTACTTCTGAGGCTTATGTTTAAACTTCCATGACATATTTTTATACCTGTATGCTGTACATGCATTTCTCTGGAAGCAAACACAAATAACTGACAACAGTTATCTCTGAAAAAGGAATTTGGTGGCTGGTGAAGGGTTGGAGAAAGACTTGCTTCTCACCATATATTATTTCATACCATTCAAATTTTGGACCATCTGAATGTATTATTTATTTTTAAATATTTTTAAAATACATGATTCTTAAAAAAAAATTTATTATTATACTTTAAGTTCTAGGGTACCTGTGCAGATCTTGCAGGATTGTTACATAGGTATACACATGCCATGGTGGTTTGCTGCATCCATCCCCCCTTCATCTACATTGGGTATTTTGCCTAATGTTATCCTTCCCCAAACCCCCACCCTGTGTTATCTCTCCCCTAGCACTCCCATCCCTCAACAGGCCCCGGTGTGTGATGTTCCCCTCCCTGTGTCCATGTGTTCTCATTGTTCATCGCCCACTTATGAATGAGAACATGTTTTCTGTTCTTGTGTCAGTTTGCTGAGAATGATGGTTTTCAGCTTCATCCATGTCCCTGCAAAGGACGTGAACTCATCCTTTTTTATGGCTGCATAGTATTCCATGGTGTATATATGCCACATTTTCTTTATCCAGTCTATCATTGATGGGCATTTGTGTTGGTTCCAAGTTTTTGCTATTGTAAACAGTGCCACAATGAACATATGTGTGCAAGTGTCTTTATAATAGAACATTTTATAATCCTTTGGGTATACACCCAGTAATGGAATTGCTGGGTCGAATGGTATTTCTATTTCTAGATCCTTGAGAAAAATATATGATTCTTTAAATTATTTTTTGTAGAAAATTATGAGTACTTTAAAAACATAACACATTCTATAAATGAGAGGTAATTATAATTTTTCATTTAATCATTGAGTGTTTTCTTTCAATCTTTATTTCCCATTCATAGTTAAACACATTTTTTTTTCAAGGTGAAGCAATGAAGTTGATTTACTAAAAGTTTGAAATTATGCTCAACTCTAAGTTATATATTACAAAAAATTACCAAATTAAGGAGAGTAGAGTAAAATTCCAAGAATCTTAGTGTCTAAGAGCTAATCTAGTCTCCAGCACTTATAGTTTTATGTCCATGACATAGTCCTTTACACTCTCTGAGCCATAGATCACCTCTATATAAATTGTATAAAATGGGGGAAGTAACACATACCCTATTTATTTTATAATATCATGTGTGGTAATATTCATAATAATCCATACAGTGTATATAAAGTAGCTAAGAAATGCACACACTCACAAAACTCAAGTATGTGAACATGGAATTTCATTTACTGTTCTAAAACTAAACAGAACCTAGATATCTAGTTTTCCAGTTTCATTGATGGCATAAAACTTAATCTTGCTAATTCAATTGTTTTCAGATCTTTCTTACCTTCAGTTCTTCATTGTCCCTCTTCCCCTTCTTCTTACATCTGGTTCAGGGTGATTAGAGAAGCTAGTGATGAAAGGACATAATCTAAGTTCTTGGAGAAGGTGAAGGAAGGGACATATATAAATATGATTTTAGTATCAGGGAGATATGGGGCATCTCTGTCTTCATCAGCCTCTGCTTAGCTATACCTCATGTCATTTGGTCTTCTTCAAGGGTAGGCTAGCAACTTTGATGTCTGCCAGCTCACCATGACCCCTGATCATTAGGTCTATCCATGTATTCTATGTCCAAGTCTGATATCAGACTCCTCTCAGCAATTTAGCACCCCCAAGAACTAATGCTAAATGCAGAGAAATCCTGGGTAGCTTTCCCACACCAAGCAGGAATGTGTATGACTCAGTAAGGCTGCCTATTCTGCCAAACCCATCAGCCAATATTATCTTCCCTATCAGCACCACATTACATTGATCTCTAGGATAGTTGCCAGAAAATCATAACCCAGATCCCCTGTATTCTGGGCCCAATCAAATTTACCTGTGTTTTTATCAATCTTCTCAACTTCGAGGGGGTGGGATACAAGATTCCTGTATCCTCATTGTGTATAGGAATGCACACCGAAAACAAACTCTCATTGTCATCTCTTTCTTCTATCTCAATATCAATTTCATCTTCTCTATCAGTGACAACCAACTCTTATGCTAAGTTTCATGCTGAGTTCACAGTCTTTTAGACTTTTGACACTCAAACCACCCCCCTCTGTTCCACAAAAATTCCAGGCATCTGCCTTGGCCTTCAAGATTATTGTCATAAGTTAAATAAGAAAATGTAGGTATTTATTAAAACTATACATAAATTTCATTTCTTTTAAAAACTGAACTTTCCCACTCATTTTGAAATTCGGCCTAACATGTGGCCTACTTTGGCCAATGAAATGCAAAAGGAAGTAATATGTCACTTCTGGGCAGAAATTAAGAGCTGGTGTGCATTTTGCTGTACTCCATTTCAACAGCCTTAATTATAGAAGCATGTTGAGACGGAGCCTCCATCAAACTGGATCACTAAGCAGAGCTCTCCATCAGTTCATGTTCAACACCTAGTATCAACAAGAAACAAGCTTTTTTCTGGATTAAGCCACTGAAATTTGAGGTATTTTTATTACTGTAGCATAATCTAGACTATTCCAATTATAAAACTTAGTTTAATCTGGATCTATACCTCTACTGAGGCCATAAACACTACTGATAAAGAGCCATAGGGGGAAAAAAAAGTGTAGCAAAAAAAATCTTCAGTTGCTTGGAAATATCACTCATTTGTATGTTTAAGGTATTATGATTAGTCACATTATTTTGGTAGGTATTAACTTCACTTCATAGGAAGAAGGTGTCCATTTATAAAGGAAAGTTGAAATTTGTTCACTAGGTTGAAAACCTAGGCAGGTAGTTAGAGGTGAATAACTAAGGGTAAATTAAGCTGAGCTAAGGAGAAAGAATAAGAGCAGAACTTTCAAAATAAAGCAACAGTAGATGGGGCACAATGCTTGAGTAATGCTAGAGGTACACTATGCTGCATTATGAATCCTCTCTGAAAAATATGGAGGAGTCTATGCTTCTCCCTTATTAACATAAGACATTTACATTAATGATGGTTATTTAATTATTGTCATTCAGCCCCAGATTTATTCCTTTATACACTGTTTTGTGAAGGTGGGGAATGGATTCTGCAATCTACATTTCCCAGATTCCCATTCCAGCTGACCACTGGCTATGGGATTTGTGATAGTTACTCCTGAATATCAACTTGATTGGATTGAAGTATGCAAAGTATTGTTCCTGGGTGTGTCTGTGAGGGTGTTGCCAAAGAAGATTAACGTTTGAGTAAGTGGGCTGGGAGAGACAAACCCACCCTCAATCTGGGTGGGCACCATCTAATCAGCTGCCCGCATGGGTAGGATAAAAGCAGACAGAGGAACGTGGAAGGACTAGACTGGCTGAGTCTTCTAGCCGTCGTCTTTCTCCTGTGCTGGGTGCTTCCTGCCCTAGAATATTGGACTCCACATTATTCGGCTTTTGAACTCTTGAACCTTTGACCACCGACTGAAGGCTGCACTGTCAGCTTCCTTACTTTGGAGCTTTTGGGACTCAGACTGGCTTCCTTGATCCTCAGCTTGCAGACAGACTATTGTGACTGTGAGTCAATACTACTTAATAAACTCCCTTTCATATATACATCTATGCTATTAGTCCTGTCCCTCTAGAGAACCCTGACTAATACAGGGCACCTGCCACCAAAGGTCCAAACCCCATCCATAGTTCATCCTACTCAAAAGTCTGGACAACAGTTGCCAGGTGCTCCTGTACAAAGGTTTGAGTGTTAAACTGGAGTGCCCTCCTTAGAAGCTCAAGCACCAATCCTATATGGGCTTGTTCTCTTAGTTTTTAGGGGTCCAGTGGCCTGAGGCATGAGAATTTATCTCATTCAAAATGAAACACAAGTTGTTGTACCTAGTACCTCGTATAACAAAGAAAAAGGTACAATGCTTCAGATTTGATACTATATATATATATATATATACATATATATATGCCACATTTGAGTGTGCTGCTCCTACCAATTTATCGTGTAACCTGTAAGGCTGTTATTCTGAATAGGGCCTCAAGCAAGAGAAGTCCCTGAGGCAACCATACTGCTGCCCAAGCTTCTCTGCTACTTGAGTCTTATGACCCAGAAGATCCAATGATACTGTAAGTGTCTTGTAGTTAATAGGAATGCTGCATAGACCAACAAGATAACTAGAACCTTGAGCAAAACCAAGTGCCCCGTGATAACCAATCTCCTTTCAAGAAACAGATCCTACTTTGCTACTCAGCTCTGAAAGAGACCAAATACCCAAACATGGGCCAAAAAGTAGCCATATGACCTAAGCTGCCCACTATGAACCAGATGTTATCTGAGCCATCAGGTTATAAGTGTGGATATGCAAGGTAGTAATTCATCACCAGGTGAAAATGGTATATGAGTTCCAGCAGGTCCTGAAGGTACAGATAAGCTGCATGAGCAGTTGGCTCAGACTCCACTGCATCACCAACTCTCCCTTAACACACACACTATGGCCTCATAGAAAATTCTCTCTTACCAGTTGGCTGAGGAAAATAAATTAGGGGTTGGTTTATAGATGATTCTCCATTTTATTCGGTCAAACCAGAAACTGACTGCTGCAGCATTATGTCCCTAGTTATGGGAGTGTCTCTTGAAAGACAGAGGTGAAGGGAAATCCTTTCAATGGCCAGAACTTTAATCAGTACTTTAGCTTTTCTACTCTGCCTGGATAGAGAAGTGACCAGAAGTATTGATCTAAACTGATTTTTGGACAGTGACTAATATTTTGACTTAAATGGTCAGGGGTCTGGAAAAAACATGATTGATCTATTGATGATAAGGAGATCTGGAAGATAATTATGTAGATGAAGTTTCCCAATAGTAGATGGCCAAGGTCAAGAGAGCCTGTCCTGTGGATTTCAGTGTGCCTTTTCACCAGACACCCAGACACTTGTTCAATGAGCTTATGCACATAATGTCCATGGTGGCAGAAATGGAGGTTATGGATGGGTGCAACAACATGGACTTTTTTCTCACCAATGCTGATCTGGCTACCACTGGTTACTGAGGGCCTAACTTGCCAATAGCAGAAACCAATGCTGAGCTCCCAAGATGGCATCATTCCTCAGTTGAATCAGCAAGCAGGTGATTATATAAAACCATTTCTATCAGGAAAAAAGCAGCAATATTTCTAACCGGAATAGAAACTCTAGATATGGATTTGTCTTCTGTGGTAGGCAGAATTCTAGGAAATCTTCCAAGATCCCTACTTCCTGGTGTACACACCCTGTATAATCTCCAGGACTTTGACTATGATGGATTTCACTCCTATAATTATTTATGTTATATGGCATGGCTGACTTTAAGAAAAAGATATAATCAACGTGGGCCTGAACTAATTACCCCCTTTAAAAGCAGTTTTCTACCACTGGTAGCAGTAGAGGAAGTCAGAGATTCAATGCATGAGAATTCAACACGCAGTTGCTGACTTGAAGATACAGGGAACCACATAGTGAGGAATTCATGCAGTCCCTATGGACTCAGAACAGCCTCAAGCTCACAGCCAGCAAGGAAATAGAGACCTCAGTTTTATGGCTGCAGAGATTGAAGTCTTCTAACAACAAGGATGGGCTTGGAAGTAGAAATTTTCCCAGAGCCTCCAGATGAGAACTCAGTGCAGCCAGCACCTAGATTTCAGTCTGTGGTATCATGAACAGAGAACTCAGTCACTCCCTGCCACCTTTTTGACCTACAGAACTGTGAACTAATAAATGGGTACTGTTTTAAGCCTCTAAGTTGTGATTATTTGTTTGAAAGCAATAGAAAACTAATATGCTTTACCTGAATGCAATGACCTACTGAAAACTACAGCACCAGTTGGAAGTTACAGTGGTAGTTGGACGAAAACACCTGGTGAAATTAGTACCCTATTCTACAAGAAGTGAAATATGCTTTGAACCAGTCACAAATACATGGAATTTTCTTCTATAGCCAAAATATATGGATCCAGGAATCACAACAAATGGCAATTAGAGTAGATCCTATTTCTCTTACATCTAATAACATAACTTTGGGTTCTGCTGGCTTAGAAGTCTAAGATCCCAAGGAATAAATGCTTCCACTTGAGAAGATGATGATTCTATTTAATTGGAAGATGAGGTAATCACCTGTTCATTTGGGGATCCTCATACCACTGAGCCAAAAGGCTGATAAGGGTGAAGGTGATAGATCCCTATTACCAAGGGAAATTTTGGTTGCTTCTACAAAATGAGGGGCTATATAGAAATCTCAAGGGAGTCTCTGGGGCACCATTTCATATTTGCATACCCAGTAGTAAAAATTAATTTAAAAACGAGAGCAATGCAAATAAGAAATGACTACTAAGAACTCAGATCCTTCAGGAATTAAGTTTGGAATCATCTCACCATGTAAAGACTCAAGGAACTCATTTTCTGTCTGACAGTAAAGCAAACATGGAAAGGATAGTAGAAGGAAGACATCAGAAAGATCAACTATGGCCTTTTGACCAGTTATAGGAACAAGAATGTAGCAGCTATGCATATTACTTCCTTGATTGTTTTTAAGAATATATTAACTAGTTTATCCTTTGTTCTTCTTTTCTCTATTAATTTAATTAAAAAGTATTACTATTATCTGAATGTTTATTTCTACGTCCCATTGTGCTCTTTCAGCTTTCCAACACTTATGTTAACATTTTTCTATATTAAATCTGCAGTTTAAATATGTAGCATAGTTTCCGTTTAACTCAGTGAACCCCCAACTGACACATCATTCTTTCCTCTCCTCATCAGACCTCAGTCACTGACTATAGCTTTGCATTATACTCCCACCACCCCTCCCACAAGATATGTATCTATTCTGTTAATTTCTTATTAACAATAAAAAATTTGTCATACATATTGCATGTCAACTTTCAGAAATTCAGAATTTCATGTGGTAGTCCTGCCAGGACTTCAATAACTATCAATGATGGTAGAAAGATGGTGAGCAAGTGGTGAGGAGCCACATTTGCTTTGGAGCATATATGGGAGGGAAGATATCACTCTCTGACATACTGGCATAGCTACTTGAACTTGGGCAACAATAAGGGATTTAAATGCTAACCTTTACACATTGGAACTAAGGGATCTGTATAGCTACCAGAATGAAACTTTCTTCCTTATCTTAAAAATACACATTTAAAAAGAAATTTAATAAAAATTCCCTTATGCACAGTTGATATAAAAATAAAGGTAAATTTTCAAAGAGTTCCAGTAGTTTTATTTAGTACTAATTAAATAAAACATCCAATTGGTTGTTCTAATAAATAAATATATTATAAATCAAACTGCCTGTTTGATAGAGACAGACTGTTTGACTTGGCATAAATTATACTTTTAAAGAAATACATTTTAATGGAAAACAATTGTCTGGTATATAATAACCTTATTTTCTTCAAAATTAAAACAGAGGACTAGAAAATGAAAAGATTATGCAACTGTTCTGCAAGTTTATTGGCAAAATGAATGAATGTGTGTTTTGGTTGTTCTGCAGAGAATTGACCTAATTGAAAGAGAAATGTGATGCCTGGTGACAGAGCTGAATAAATGTCTTTTAGAAAAAGAGAGTCGAATAATTGTTCATCTTCTGTATTTCTTCCACACAGAGTTTATGATGACTGTTTCAACCCTGGAAAATAACTCACATCCCCCAAAAAAGTCCAAACCAGAGACTCTAATATTTGTAGTTCAATCTGGGGCTTTCATTAGCAAAACCAGCATTTCTTTGTCACTATGGTCTTTGATTAATCAGAAAGTTTCCTTCATCTAAAAAGGTAATATAACTGACTCACTGTCTACAAGACATGAGTTCTAAGGTTGTTGGGGTGGGGAGTTGTTTTTGGTTTTGGTTTGCAGGGAATTTTTGTTTGTTTTTCCAGAAGCAGTTTAAATATTTTTCTGATACATCCACAATCCCTGGCTGTTTTCCTCCTGACCAAAGCATTGATTTATTGTGGTGGGTCTATAGTTAGAGACAGATTAATGCTAAATAGGCATACAATAAGGAAAAACTCTCTATCAACATTGCCTCCTACCCTATAGCCAAAATAAGGAAATCTTCAAAATTTGTTCATTTCTCTTTAGTTCCTAGCAAAGTGTGAGCTCCTTTGAGAATTAATCTTGTTTATCTTTGTATTCCTAGTTTCTAGATAATGTATTCAATAAATATTGGTTTGTACAGTGGATCACCTAAGCTTCAGAATAGACTATTTACTGAACAATACCAGGTACTTGACCAGGCTGCTAGCCCAAGTTCTTAGAAAAATATACAAGGTAAAAATACTTTCTTAATTGAGTTCTTACTCTTATTGCCATTTAGAATAGTAGTGTTCACAATCTTAATTTCAAAACCACTATTTTATGCTTTATATCCCTTAATGTCCAAGATATGAGACCTATTATAGAATAATGAAAATTGTTTAGGGGTCAGTTACTCTTATAAGATCAGCTTCTCAGAAGTAAAGTCAACAACCACTCATTCAACTCATTTGACATTTATTGAATAATGAGTTGTGTGCTAAATGTTGTGGATACAAAGATGAATAAGAGAAAAGTCCAAGTCTTAAAAGACTACACAATTTATTTGATCAAACAGATTCTTGTAATTCAATATAGAATTACATACTGCAGGATATTATGAGACAGCAAAGAGAGGGCCCCTATTTAAGCACAGAGAGCTCAGGGAAAGTTTCCTAGGCCGAGTCATAAAGAAAAAATAAGAGATGGTCAGGCAGAAAGGACAGTTTGAGTGAAGACAAAAAGAGCAGAAAGAACATGGTGTGTAGGAGGAAGTACAAACATTTTTGTGTCACTGAAGCATAACAAAGAAAAGAGTAGCAGAAGATGGCAGAAAAGGCATGCAGTAGCTAGATAATAGAGGCCATATTTGCCAGATTTTGGAATTTGGAAGTAAAGGGTGTCTTCAAAGAGTTCTAGGCAAAGCACTGACAGGGTCAGATTTGTATTTTCAGATAGAGCATTTGAATTGTGACGATGATAGATTGCAGGAGTATAATACTAAAGACAGGGAAAGCAGTATTACTATAATCTAGGTGAAAGTGTGTGATGGCTTGAACTTAAAAAAGAGGGGGATGAGATCTCAAAATATTTAGCAGGGTTTGGTGATTGACGGGTTGTGAGATGTGAGGCAAAAAATTCCAAGGTTTCTACTGGGACAACGAAGTGAATGGCACTGACAGCAAGAGATACAGAATGCAAAAACAGGGAGATTCAGTAAACAGATAAGAAGAATTTAAATAGACATGCCAAATTTGAGATAATGCTGGGGCAGTCACCTGACTGGAATTGTATATCAGAGAGCTAGTTATCTTAGAATCCCTCAGTGATGTTTTGGTAGTGAAAACCACAAGAGCAGAGCTGGGGAGAACGGAGAAAGTGTTAAGGACAGTGTCATGGAAGACAACAAAAAAGAAACTTCAAGAAGGGAATTATCAACATGTCAAATGTAGCAAATAGGCCCAGTTAGAAAAGAACTGAAAATGCCCAGTAATATTTGATAATTAAGAAGGCTTATAGAACATAATGAGAAAATTTTCTGTAGGAAATAAAAGCAGACAGTAGACTGCATTAACTTCATTGGTAAATGATAGATGAAGAAGTGAGTATGAGTATAGACTTTTTAGAAGTTTGTTTGAGAAGAGAGATGATGGTAGCTCAATTTGTTCTTTTATGAATTGTACTTTTGGTATCATATCTAAGTACTCTTTGCCAAATCCAAGTCACAAAACTTTTTTCTTATGCTGTCTTCTGCAAATTGTATAGGTTTATGATCAAATTTGAGTTCATTTTGGCATAAGGTGTCAAGGTTTATTTTTTGCACATGGTTGTACAATTGTTCCAATACTATTTGTTGAAAGAACTATCCATCCTGCTTTTGCATCTTTGTCAAAAATCAATTGGTTGTACGTATGACAGTCTATTTCTGGACTCTATTCTGTTCTATTGATTTATGTGTCTATCCTTTTACCAATACCACACTATCTTAGAGCTGTATAGTAAGTTTTGAAATCAGATAACAGTGAGTTCTCCAAAGTTGTTCTTTTTTATTTCAAGACTATTTTGGCTATTCTTATTACTTTGTCTTTCAATATAAATTTTAGAATCAACTTGCTGATGTCTATAAAAATCCTGCTTGCATTTTGGTTGGGATTTCATTGTAGCTTCATCAGGTAGAAACTGACACCTTAACACTATTGAGTCTTCCAATCCATGAAAATGGTGTATGTATCCATTTATGTATATGTCTGTATTAGTCTGTTCTCACTCTGCTAAACAAGACATACCAGAGACTGGGTAACTTATAAAGGAAAGAGGCTTTATTGACTCATAGTTCCACACAGCTAGGGAGACCTCACAATCATAGCAGAAGGCAAATGCATGTCATACATGGCAGCAGGTGAGAGAAAATGAGAGCCAAGTGAAAAGGGAAACCCCATATAAAGGCATTAGATCTGGTGACACTTATTCACTGCCATAAGAGCAGTACGGGGGAACTGCCTCCATGATTCAATTATCTTCCATCAGGTCCCTCCCACAACACGTGGGAATTATGGGAGCTACAATTCAAGATGAGATTTGGGCACAGACACAGCCAAACCATATCATTCTGCCCCTAACCCCTCCCAAATCTCATGTCCTCACATTTCAAAATCAATCATGCCTTCCCAACAGCCCCCTGAAGTCTTAACTCATTTCAGCATTAACCCAAAAGTCCAGAGTCCAAAGTCTCATCTGAGACAAGGCAAGTCCTTTCTGCCTATAAGCGTGTAAAATCAAAAGCAAGTTAGTTAGTTCCTAAATACAATGGGGTACAGTCATTCAAAATGGGATAAATTGGCCAAAACCAAAGGGCTACAGAATCCATGCAAGTCCCAAATTGAATGGGGCAGTCAAATCTTAAAGCTTCAAAATGATCTTCTTTGACTCCTTGTCTCACATCCAGGTCACACTGATGCAAGAGGTAGGCTCCCATGGTCTTGGGCAGCTCCACCCCTGTGGCTTTGCAGGGTACAGCCTCCCATCTGGTTGCTTTCATGGGCTAGCATTGAGTATCTGTGGCTTTTCTAGGTGCATAATGTAAGCTAGATCTACCATTCTGGGGCCAGGGGGATTGTGGCCCTCTTCTCACAGCTCCACTAGGCAGTACCCCAGTGGGGACTTTGTGTATGAGCTTGTACCCCACATTTCCCTTCTGTCCTGCCATAGCAGATGTTTTCCATGAACAGCACACCTCTGCCTGGACATACAGGCATTTCCATACATCCTCTAAAATCTAGGCAGAAGATTCCAAATCTCTATTTTTTACTTCTGTGCACCTGCAGGCCCAACACCATCTGTAAACCTCCAAAGCTTGGTGCTTGCACCCTCTGAAACAACACCCTGAGGTCTACATTGGCCCTTTTTAGCCAGGGCTGGGATGCAGCAGGTGGAAGATCAGCAGCCTGCTTGGTCCAATCAATACTACTTCTACAGGGAAATCAGATAACTGCTGCCTGCTACTACTGGGCAGGAGATGGAAGATCAGATCCCCACTCAGCTTACTGACACTACGTAGTGCAGATATTAGAGTGCCATTCAATTTCTGTGCAGAAATTGGAGTGCCAAGTCCTGAGACTGCACAAAGCAGCAAGGCCCTAGGCCCAGCCCACAAAAACACTTTTTCCTTTTAGGCCTCTGGGCCTGTGATGGGAGGGCATGCCGTGAAGACCTCTGACATGCCTTGGAGACATTTTCTCCATTGTCTTGGTAATTAACATTTGGCTTCTCATTAAATATGTAAATTTCTTCAACCAGCTGGAATTTCTCCTCAGAAAATGAGTTTTTCTTTTCTAAGCCATCGATGGGCTGCAATTTTTCCAAACGTTTATGCTGTGTTTCCCTTTTAACACTGAATGTTTTTAACAGCACCCAAGTCACCTTTTGAATGCTTTGCTGCTTAGAAATTTCTTCTACCAGATACCCTAAATCATCTCCCTCAAGTTCAAAGTTCCATAAATCTCTAGGGCAGGGGCAAAATGCCACCAATCTCTTTGCTAAAACAGCAAGAGTGATCTTTACTCCAGTTCCCAACAAGTTCCTCATCTCCATCTGAAACCACCTCAGCCTAGATTTCATTGTCCATATCATTATCAGCATTTTGGTCAAAGCCATTCAACAAGTCTCTAGGAAGTGCCAAACTTTCCCACATCTTCCTGTCTTCTGAGCCTCCAAGTCTCTAGGAAGTTCCAAACTTTCCCACATTTTCCTTTCTTCTTCTGAGTCCTCCAAACTGTTCTAACCTCTGCCTGTTACCCTTAGTGCCAAAGTTGCTTCCACATTTTTGGGTATCTTTACTGGTACCAATTTACTATATTAGTCTGTTCTCACACTGCTAAATAAGGCATACATGAGACTGGGTAACTTAGAAAGGAAAAAGGTTTAATTGACTCACAGTTCCATGTGGCTGGGGAGGCCTCAATCGTAGAAGGCAAAAGGCATGTCTTACATGGCAGCAGACGAAAGAGAAAATGAGAGCCAAGTGAAAAGGGAAAACTCTTGTAAAACCATTAGATCTTGTGAGACATATTCACTACCATGAGAACAGTATGGGGAAAACAACCCCCATGATTCAATTATCTCCCATGAGGTTCTTCCCACAACACATTGAATTATGGGAGCTACAATTCAAGATGAGATTTGGGTGGGGACACAGCCAAACAATATCAATGTCCTTATTTCTTTCTTCAGTGTTTTATAGTTTTTAGCATATAGATTCTGCACACATTCTGTTATATTTACATCTATACATTTCAGTATTTTGGTACTGTTCTTTCAATATTGTAGTCCAATTATTGATTGCTAATATATAGAAATAAAATTGGCATTTTAGATTTATTGACTTTGTAACCTACAAACCTGCTAAACTCATTTATAATGTCTAGGTGTTTCTTTGTAGACTTATTGATGATTTCTGTATAGACAACCATGTCATTTGAGCATAGAAATAGTTTTGCTTCGTTTCCAATATGGATGTCTTTTTTTTCTTCTTTTGGACTTAATGCACAAGGATAAGACTTCCAGTAAGCTTTTGAACAAGAGCAGGGGAAGCAAATATCCTTGTCTTGTTCCTCATTGTATAGAGAAGCATTAGTCTTTCATCATTCAGTATGATGTTAGCTGTGGATAACTCAGGTAAAGGGAGTTGCCTTCTATTCCTAGCATGCTGAGATTTTTTTCAAATAAATTAATAGATGTGAGATTTCGTCAAATGTGTTTTCTGGTTCTATTGAGATGATATGTCTTCTTTGATCTCCTAATATAGTTAATACTATTAATTACATTGGTTGATTTTTGAATGTTGAACCAGTCTTACATTCCTGCAATAAATCCCACTTGGTCATGATATATGATCCTTCTTATGTACTGCTGGATTCAATTTGCTAACATTTTAGTAGAGGATTTTTGCATCTTTATTCATAAGGAATACGAGTTTGTGATTTTGTTTTCCTGTAATGTCTTTCTTTGTTCTCAAGATACATGAGGCCGGCCACAGTGGCTCATGCCTGTAATCCCAGCACTTTGGGAGGCCAAGGCAGGCAGATCACCTGAAGTTGGAAGTTCCTAAGCAATATGGTGAAACCTCATCTATACTAAAAATACAAAAATTAGCCGGGCATGGTGGCATAGGCCTGTAATCCTAGCTACTCAGGAGGCTGAGGCAGGAGAATTGCTTGAGCCTGGGAGGTTGCAGTGAGCCGAGATCATGCCACTGTACACCAGCCTGGGTGATAGAGGGAGACCTTGTCTCAAAAATAAATAAATAAATAAATAAATAAAAGACACATGCATGCGTATGTTCATTGCAGAAATATTCACAATAGCAAAGATGTGAAATCAACCTAAATACCTATCAATGATAGACTGGATAAAGAAAATGTGGTTCATATACACCATGGAATACCATGCAGTCATAAAAAGGAACAAGATCATGTCTTTTTCAGGGACATGGATAGAGTTGGAAGTTACTATCCCCAGCAAACTGATGCAGGAATTGAAAACCAAACACCACATGTTCTCACTTATAAATGGAAATTGAATGATGAGAACACATGGACACATGATGGGGAATAACATGCACTGCAACATGTCAGAGGGGATGTGTGGGGAGCGGGAGCATCAGGAATAATAGTTAAGGGATGTTGGGCTTAATATCTAGATGATGGGATGGTCTGTGCAGCAAACCACCATAGCACACCTTTACCTATAACAAACCTGCACATCCTGCACATGTACCCCAGAACTTAAAATTTGAAAAAAAATAAAAATAAAATAAAAAAAGAGGGAAGCCAATGAATGAAGGCACCAAGGCTAGGACTGTACATATGCATATGAGCATGGCTCATTGGGGTGGGGCAAAGAGCTGAGTCCTTGACTCTCTTCAGAAAATTGAAATGCATTGACAGTGCAAGTGTGGTATGGGGAGGCAGCTTCACCCCAATCAGGCTTGCTTATAATCAGGCCTGAAAAATCACACATAGGATTTTTCACCTGGAGCTGGACTGCTCAATAAATAATAACAAATTGCCAAAACAAATTTGGCCACTATTATTTTTTGTTATTACTTAAATAATATTTCACTGCCATTATCTCTCTCCTCTTTTTCTGGAACTCTGATGATAGAAATGGTATGTTTTGCTATTGTCCCATTAGTCCCTGGGACTCTGTTCATTATTTTTCAATCTGTTTTTTCTTTGTTGTATAGACTGCATAAATTCTATTGATCTATAGTCTAGTTCATTTATTTTGTTTTTTATCTTCTGTACTACTGAGTCATTGAGTAAGTTTTTCATTTTTATTATTCTAATTTTATATCTATGATTTCCATTTATTTCTCATATAGCTTTTATTTCTTTGGTAAAAAATAGAAAATTAATTTCTTTCCAACTTTTCATTATTTAAAATAATTTGTAATTTCTTATTGAAACATTTTTATGATAGCTGCTTTAAAAAACTTTGTCAGATAATTCCAATACTTAATCTCTCTTGGTGTTACATCCATTAATTGTTTTTTCTTGATCATGTTTGATTTTCCTGGTTTGTGTTATAATGGATGTTTTTTATTATATCCTGGACATTCTGGGTATTATATTATGAAACTATGCATCCTATTTAATCTTCTTTATTTTAACAAACAGTCCATCTGTTTAGGTGTAGCTGCCATGACAGCTGGGGTGAATGTCCTGCCAATACCACTCAGGCAAAAGTGGGCCACTTACTTAAACTGCCTCATGGAAGATATGGGAATAAAAGCTCCTCCTCAGCCCCCACAGATAACTTCCTAGTGAAAGTGGGACACAGACAGGTGGGTGTAGCAACTCAGCTTCCTACTGGACCACTTTGACATCTTCAGTGAAAGAAGAGAAGAGCTGTCTAGCCTTCCTTAATACCACATCATTCAGTCTCATTACTGTTGGGCAAGTTTGGAGGTTCAGCTCTGCATCAGACTTGTCGACACCAGGGGTAGGCAGTGAGTGCTTACTAGTACTGACTAGCACTGCCTTATTCAGTCTTATTAATCTCAGGTGGGAGTGAAAGTACAGCTCCTCACTGTGCCCTGTGACATGGAGAAGGTGGTGAGTAGTGAAGCCTACTGGTGGCAAGCACCACCCCCAACCACCTCATTAAGTCTTATAGCTGTTAGATACAACTCAAGGTTTAGCTCACCACTGAATACCACTGAAATGACTCTGGTGGGGAAGTCTGAACATTACGTGCTCCTACCAGGTGGGGAATGAAAGTTCCTCTCTCCCATCCCAGTACAACCAATAGTATTCTGGTAAAGGAATCAGAGCACTACATGCTTCTATCATGCAGAGGGTGGAAGATAAGCAACCTGCTTGGTCCAATCAATACTACTTCTACAGGGGAATCATATAACCACTGCCTGCCACTACTGGGCAAGGGATGGAAGATCAGATCCCCATTCAGCTTATAGACACTATCCAGTGCAGAAATTAGAGTGCCAGTCACTTGCACCAAATGGAATATCACTGAAACTATGGGGGAGTGAGGTGTTGCTTCTCCATTGTTGTTTGTCTTGTGTAGTTTAGGTATTGCCAAAAAAAGTTTCTGATGTTAGGCCACACTTTTCCGGATCTGTTGGCTTGGTGGGAGGGGGAGACTGACTTTTCTTGGAACTTACTTGTCTTTGCCTGTTGACAGTTCTGGATAGGAGAATTTTGCCTTACTCTGTCCAGGATATATAAGAAGTAATAAGGAAATCCAGGAAACTCACCACTGTGTATTTCCTCAAGTAACAAATTACCTAGCTGTCAACCTGCTTCTTTCAATGTTTCAGAGTCTTCCTATGCTTGTTATATTGTTAGATCTAGGTTACTTAGTTGTGAGTGGGAGGACATAGAAGGAATGAGGCTAATCCATCTTGTCAGAACCAGAAGTCACCCAAACGATTATTTTGAGAAGGCAATATTTTTTATTATACCTTATTAGCATTTTTAAAATACAGATCAAATATTTAATTATGCCAAATTCATTTTTTGCATATATTTGGAGGCTAACATATGTATTTGACCTTTAATCTACTTATTAGAGTTATGATGGGCATTTAGGAAAACAATACATGATGGCCTGAGCTTTTTTTAAACAGAAGGAAGAACAGTGATCTATTGACCAGCAATTTTTAAAACTTAAAAATGGATTTTAAAATTTGCCAGTTTGGGGGAAAAGCTGAAAGTAGTACTAAAGGTTTTAATATTTAATGTTAACAGAATACATAATTGATGACTAGGAGGTGCTGAAGATACTAGTAAATCTGGGGTACCCCGAACAGAAGTATTGGCAAGCATTATAATGATTATATATGTGATATATTCATATGAGAACAACTGCTCAGGCAAGTGTCTTGCAATATTTCGTTTCAGCTAACATCGACATGCTCTTTTATTTTTAAAATTATTATTATATTTTAAGTTCTGGGATACATGTGTAGAATGTGCAGATTTGTTACATAAGTATACATGTCCCATGGTGGTTTGCTGCACCCATCAATCCATCATCTAGCTTTCAGTCTTGCATGCATTAGGTATTTGTCCTAATGTTATCCCTCCCCTTGCACTCCACACACCAACAGACCCTGAGGTGTGATGTTCCCCTCCCTGTGTCCATGTGTTCTCATTGCTCAACTCCCACTTATGAGTGAGAACATGCAGTGTTTGATTTTCTGTTCTTGTGTAGTTTGCTGACAATGATAGTTTCTGGCTTCATCCATGTCCCTCCTAAGAACGTGATCTCATTCTTTTTTTTTATGGCTGCATAGTAATCCATGGTGTATATGTGACACATTTTCTTTATCCAGTCTATCATTGATGGGCATTTGGGTTGGTTCCAAGTCTTTGCTATTGTAAATACTGCTGCAATAAACATACATGTGCATGTATCTTTATAGTAGAATAATTCATAATCCTTTGGTTACATATCCAGTAATAGGATTGATGGGTCAAATGGTATTTCTGGTTCTAGATCCTTGAGGAATCACCACACTGTCTTCCACAATGGTTGAACTAATTTACACTCCCACCAACAATGTAAATGCATTCCAATTTTTCTGCATCCTCACCAGGATCTGTTGTTTCCAGACTTTTTAATGATTGCCATTCTAACTGGCATGAGACGATATGTCATTGTGGTTTGATTTGCATTTCTCTAATGACCAGTGATGATGAGCTTTTTAAAATATGTTTGTTGGTTGCATAAATGTCTTCTTTTGAGAAGTGTCTGATATATCCTCTGCCCACTTTTTCATGGGGTTGTTTGTTTTTTTTCTTGTAAATTTGTTTAAGTTCCTTGTAGATCTGTCTCAGATGGACAGATTGCAAAAATTTTCTCCCATGTAGGTTTCCTGTTCACTCTGATGATAGTTTCTTGGCCTGACTGTATATTTCAAAAACCCCATTGTCTCAGCCCCAAAACTCCTTAAGCTGATAAGAAACTTCAGCAAAGTCTCAGGATACAAAATCAGTGTGCAAAAATCACAAGCCTTCCTATACACCAATAATAGACAGAGAGCCAAATCAAGTTAACTCCCATTCACAATTGCTACAAGACAATAAAATACTTATAAACACAACTTACAAGGGATGTGAAGGACCTCTTCAAGGAGAATTACAAACCACTTCTCAAGGAAATAAGAGAAGACACAAACAAATGGGAAAACATTCCATCCTAATGGATAGGAAGAATCGCCATACTGTCCAAAGTAATTTATAGATTCAGTGCTGCTTCCATCAAGCTACCATTGACTTTCTTCACAGAGATAGAAAAAACTACCTTAAAATTCATATGGAAGCAAATAAGAGCCCATATATCCAGGACAATCCTAAGCAAAAAGAATAAAGCTGCAGGCATCACATTGCCTGACTTCAAACTATACTACAAGGCTACAGTAACCAAAACAGCATGGTACTGGTACCAAAACAGATATATAGACCAATGGAACAGAACAGAGGCCTCAGAAATAACGCCACACATTTACAACCATCTGATCTTTGATAAATCTCACAAAAACAAGTAATGGGGGAAAGATTCCCTATTTAATAAATGGTGCTGAGAAAACTGCCTAGCCCTTGTGCAGAAAACTGAAATTGGAACCCTTCCTTACAAAAATTAACTTAAGATGGATTAAAGACTTAAACATAAGACCTAAAACCACAAAAACCCTAGATTAAAACCTAGGCAACACCATTCAGGACATAGGCATGGCCAAATACTTCATGACTAAAACACCAAAAGCAACTGCAACAAAAGCCAAAATAGACAAATGGGATCTAATTAAACTAAAGAGCTTCTGCACAGCAAATGAATGAATATTTCGATTTCTCATTTTGCAAACAAATATACTTGATTATTTTGTGCTCTACTTTAATTTTTTGTAGAGTAGTATTTCAAACCAAACATAAGACTGAAAATAGAATAATCTAGGAGCTTATGCAGAAATATTCCTAAAATGCAGATAAACAAATTTTTGTGAGAAACATAACCAAGGAAATATAATCCACTGGTGTTAAGCACTCAAAATGGTCATTTTTGGAATATTCATATAATTCAAAATATTCAGGAACTTTTAAAACTTTGCCTTCAGTAATTTAAAGTGGCATTATTTTTAAAATGTCTATTTTATAGTTATTCTTTTTTTCTTTAACCAAAAACAGTGTTCGCTAGTTGGAGCATCAAATTTACTGGTTAGACTTGGTTTCAAATGAGTTTTGACTACCAAAGTTAACCTTAAAGATTACCTTAAAGAGTATCCAGTCTTGAGGATATTTATTTTATACTATGAATGGTACACAACTTGCATAACAGCATTACTATACATTTGTATAGTTCATAATGATTATATATTTTCTCACTTGAGCCTCATAACAATTCTAAGAGATGGGAATCCCCATATTTCCAATGAAAATCACAAGGGTTAGTTGGGTTATATAATTTACACAATATTATAGAGCCCTAAACTTGAAATTATGCATAAATTCTAGCTCTTCTCACCCTTAATTCAGCTGTCTCTCTAAGTACATCATATTGCTTTGCAATTCTACATGTTTTGGTAAAATTGTGATCTTTTTTATAAAAAATGTATTTTCAGGTAAGTTATAAGAATGTAATTTATGCAGCTAGCTCTATGAGATAATTTTGATGAGGACATACACTTCAATGAAAATTAAGAAGTTTTGCTACTAAAATCATCCTTAACTTTGCCTTTTGAATTTACACATTCAGATTAATAGCTAGGCAGATGTAAAGCCATAAATCTTTATTTCCAAATTGCCAGACATCTGGTACCCTAAGAGTCATCATATCAGAACAACCAGTCATTGATAACAATTTAAAAATCTAGACACATTCGAAGGCAAACAAGTAGTAACACACTCCTTTTTGTAATGGCCATAATCTGCCATAAAACAAAAATCAGATTGTTTTTGTTGAAAATTAAAAGTAGTCACATGCTAATGGAAAAGAGCTTGATAATTACGCTTTCATATAGGATTTTTGCAAAATTATTTGCTTGGAAAGCAAAAAAATGCTGTAAAATTTTCATTATCAACCAATTTGTATTTCTCCTATCAGATTTCAAATCTCATAAAAATTGAATTAATTTATAATTGAATGATATAGGACATTTTCTCTAATGAGAAAAATTGTGCTGCTTCAGACAAGCTTAGAGATAATATATTGTTCTGAAAATAAGGTTTCTGACTTAGGAGACATATGGTGAATTTTCATGAAGTCAGGGAGAAAGGAGAATTTGTCATAAAATGTGATCGATTAGAATTTCCAGGGGGACAGACTGTACTTTCCTACTAACAAATATCCCTTTTTAAATGTGGATGTCCCTATATTTTCATATTACATGTACAATTCTTGTGCTTTTTACCTATGAATATGTGAAATTTTTTCTATTTTGAATTCAGAGAGTTCATGTTCTATTTTACTTCCACTCAGAAAGTATACTGTATACCCATTGCATATAAAAATGTAGTGAAAATAAAACATGCTCAAAAGCAGATAAGAATTCTATCCTTGGAAGTGAGCGAGTGGTTGATTTGGAAAAGATTCCATAGAGGAAGATACATTTCAGTAGTCTTGATGAGTGAAAATGGTGCTTGAGGGAGAGATAAACAAGAGAAACAAGATTATGTTTTTTGATGTAGCTAAAACATAAATTGTGCTGAAAGTATGGTTGGAAATAGAGAGGTAAAGCTAGATTGAGGTCATCTTGTAAATGACCACCATGCAATGGACTTCAGTCTTTATGCTCTAGTAAGTCACAGTAGAGGCTTCTTATTTTATTTAAAATATTTTTAGGCCAGTATAGTGACTCGTGCTTGTATTCTCAGTGCTTTGCAAGGCTGAGGTGGGAGGATTTCTTAAGGCCAGGAGTTTGAGACCGGCCTGGTCAAAATAGCAAGACCTTTTCTCTACAAAACAGTTTTTAAAAATCAGCTGGGCATGGTGCATGCTTGTAGTCCTTGCTACTCAGGAGGCTGAGTTGGGAGGATTGTTTGAGCCCAGGAGTTCAAGGTTACACTGAGCTATGATCATGCAACTGCACTGCAGCCTGAGTGACAGAGAAAGACCCAGTCTCTATAAAAAATAAAATATTTTAAAATATTTACTTAAGTTACAGATATGAAAATGGTTTATAAGTAACGCTGCCTCATCCTTATGCACTTCCTTTTTACCTCATTTAAGCTGATTGTATTAGTAGATTTGTTAAATTGGAGCATTATCCCAAGACTTTTCAACATGGAATAAGAGTATTTAGCTAGCTTACACTTCTACTGTTTCGTTCATTTCCCCCAATGTCATTTGTTGTTTTAATTTTCAGCCCCTTTATTGCTTACCATTATAACTTTAAGGAATATATTTAGATGATTTTTTTCCACCAACTACATAAAGTATCCCTTAACTCTCCACCACATAAAATGAGTATACCAGCCTTCTATTTTGCCCCTTTAGTTTTCTTCCCCTTTGAAGTCTACTTCATTTGCATAGTATATCTTTTTCCATCCTTTTACTTTCTATCTATATCATTATATTTGAGGTGAGTTTCCCATAAAAAACATATAGTTAGGTCATATTTTTAAATTTACTCTGCACTCTTAATTTGTATACTTAGATCATTTATATTTGAGATAATTATTGATGTGTGGTGCTTAAGTGTAGCATTTTATTTTTCTCTGTTCTGTTTTTCTTTTGTTTTCTTTTCCCCACCTTTCTACGAGTTATGTGAATAATTGTAAAGTTTCATTTTATCTACAATGTTTTTGAGTGCATCTGTTTTATAGGTCTTTAGTGGTTACTGTAGGTATTACATTATATAAACATAACTTATCATAGTCTACTAATGTCAAGATTTTACCAGTTCAAATGAATTTTAGAAAGCTTACCTTTACATGACTTTAATTTCCCTATTTATACTCCCTAGTCATATATACCATCTACATACATTGAAAAACCACATTAATGTTATAATTTTTGCTGAAACTATAAACCATAACAGAAAACTCAAGCAGAGAAAGTCTATACTTTATTTATCCATATTTTTGCTTCCTATGTTTTTTCTTCCTAACGTTTCATTATTCTTCCTTCTACGATTTCTTTGCTATGTAGAGAACTTCCTTTACCCATTTTTTTATGTCATATCTGCTGGCAAAATTTCTTAGTTCTCCTTCATCTGAGGGTATCTTGATTTATCTGTCATTCTTAAGAGAATATGCTGAATATAGAATCCTGGATTGACAGTACTTTTTTTTTCAACACTTAAAAAATGTGCCATTTCTTTCTATGGTTTCCTCTTTTTTGCCTTTTCTTGTATTTTTTTATTTTGGTAAAATATACATAACAAAATTACCATTTTACATGCAAAATGTAGTGGCATCTCCACTATTCCTTTCCAAAACTTACCCATTAGGCAACAACTCCCCATTTGCCTTCCCCCAGCCCCTGGTAACCACTATTTAACTTTTATCTTTGTCAGATAATTCTAGTATTTCTGTAATCATGTTGGCCTCTATTGATCATCTTTCATTCAGTTTGAAATTTTCCTAGTTATTGGTCTGACAAGTGAATTTCAGTTGAAACCTAGATGTTGGGGGTATTATGTTGTGAGCCTTTGGGTCTTATATAAACCTTCTTTTAATTTGCTTTCTGTGACACAGATCCAGCAGAGGAAGCAAGGCACTGCCTTCTTTCATCCAGGTGTGGTAAATGTCCAGGCTTCCCATTCAGCCTTCAAAGACACCTAAGATGGGGCTTTTCATTACTACTGAGCTATCTGAACTATGGTTGGAGGTCTAACTTTCCTACTGGCTTCCACAAATACCTCCTGGCTAGGATGGATAAGAATAGTTCATTACTTAAGATCACCACTTGGTTTCTGCTGACATCATGGGGTGGGAGGTGGCCTAATTACTGCTTGGCAGTGGTCAAAGTCTTAACTCTCCACAAGGACTCCTCTGACACCATCCCAGTGGAGAGGGGGCACTCCATTGCTGCTGGATGGAGGTAGAAGTCCAGGTTCTATTGACACTGCAGACGGGTAGGGGGCTCATTACTGCCTGGCAGAAATGAAAGTCCCAGTTCCTACTTGTTCTTCTCTGACTCTGTCCACCATGGCAGCGGGGGTTGGGTGCCTTGATACAGCCTGGCAAAGATGGAAGTCTAGGCTCTCTACTTTTACTTTGTTGGCATGGGTGGGAGTAGGACCACAGTCTTTTCTGTGGTTGGAGTAGAGTGGTTATTTTATGAACATTTCCTATCTTTCTTGGCTGCCCCTTTCCTCGTCACTTTGATAGAGCAGGCTTTTCTTAGACCCTTTTTGTCTGCGTCTTTGGCATTTCCAGGTTTCTGGCTTCTTCAGCTCAAAGTATGAAATATATCAGGTAAAAAAATTAAAAACCTGAAGAACTCACCACAATGTTATTCCTTGGTTCTGAGTTAACTTCTTGTTCTGCTTTCTTCTCTCCACCTTTCAGTCTTCTTATGTTATACATATATATAATGTTCAGGGTTTTTGGGTGTACTTAATAGAGGAAATAGGGAAAGGTATGTCTACTGAATCTTTCTAGAAGTGAATCTCCTTATATAATTTTAAAAGTAAGTCATATCATATTTCTGACCTGCTTACAATTCTCAATGGCTTGTCACTGCCCTTTAAGACAGTTATCACATAGATTACAACCCTGTTTTCTCTAACTCCAGTCTACTTATCTAGCCTCTTTTAATGTCCTTTGCCCATTCACTATTCAGCCACACTGATTTCCTTTCTGTTCCTCAATCATCTCAAATTCTTTATGCCTCAGAGATTTCACACATGCTTTTATTTCTCCCTTGAATGAGCTATTTCTGCTCTTTCCATGCCTATATTCTTCTTATATCTCAAGACTATGCTGAAAAGTCACCTACTCAGAGAAGTATTTTCTGATCATCTTAGGGAGTTTCCTTTCCTTCACTCCAGTTGTTTTCTATCACTATACGTTGTACACTTCGTGCCAGTGCTTTTCATAATTTGAGTTAATACATATATTTTTTGATTACTAGTATATTGTATGATTTCTAAGCTCCATAGGGACAAGAACTATGTCCATTACATTCATTGGTTTACCCATGGTGCTTAGCCTAGTACCTGGTACATGGTAACAATTTAATATGGATGAGATGAAGCATTATACATGGTACATAATAACCATTTAATAAATGTTTGCTGAATGGAGACAAAACAAAATATACAAATTATGTTGCCATCTTTTTTTCAACTTTTATTTTAGATACAGGGGATACATGTTCAGGTTTGTTACATGGGTATATCTCACCCAGGTAGTGAGCATAGTACCCAAAAGATAGTATTTGAACCCAAGCCTCCTCACCAGTACAGTGATGAGGAGGTGTCTCACTCATCTGCAGTGATTTGCAGTGTCTACTGTTCCCATGTTTATGTCTATGTTTGCTCAACGTTTAGCTCCCACTCATAAGTGAGAACATGTGGTATTTGGTTTTCTGTTCCTGCATTAACTCCAGCTCCAACTATGTTCTGGAAAGGACATATTTTTTGTGGCTGCATAGTATTTCATGGTGTTTTATGTACAATATTTTTTCTTTATTCATTCCACCAATGATTGACACCTAGGTTGATTTCATATCTTTGCTATTGTGAACAGTGCAGCAATGAACATATCAGTGCATGTGTCTTTTTGGTATAATGATCTATTTTCCTTTGGGTATATACCCAGTAATGAGATTGCTGGGTGGAATGATTGTTTTGTATTAAGGTCTTTGAGAAATCTCTGAACTTCTTTCCACAGTGGCTGGAGCAATTTACTTTCCCACCAATAGCCTATAAGTGTTCCCCTTTCTCTGCAGCCTCACTAGCATCTGCTGTTTTTTGACTTTTTAATAGTAGCCATTCTGACTGTTGCAAGATGGTATCTCATTGTGGTTTTGATTTGCAGTTTCTGATCATTAATTATGATGAGCATTTTTTCATGAGTTTGCTGGGTGCTTATATGTCTTCTTTGGGGAAGTGTCTGTTCATATCTTCTGTTCATTTTTAATGGGGTTACTTGATTTTTGCTTATTTAAGTTCCTTATAGATTCTGGATACTAGACCCTTATGAGATGCATAGTTGGCAAATATTTTTCTCCCATTCTGTAGGTTATCTGTTTACTCGATGGATCATTTTTTTTTTTTTTTTCTGTGAAGAAGCTCTTTAGTATGTTTAGGTCCCACTTGCCAATTTCTGTTTTTGTTGCAATTGCTTTTAGGGACTGAGCCAAAAATTCTTTGCTAAAGCCAATGTTGAGAAGAATATTTCCTAGGTTTTCTAATGGGATTTTTATTGTTTGAGGCCTTACATTTAAATCTTTAATCCATCTTGAGTTAATTTTTGTATATGGTGAAATGTAAGGGTCCAGTTTTATTCTTCTGCATACAGCTAAGCCAGAACCATTTATTGAATAGAAAGTCCTTTCTCCATTGCTTTTTTTTTTGCCTTTTGTTGTCAAAGATCAGATGGTTGTAAGTGTGTGGCTTTATTTCTGAGTTTTCTATTCTATTCCATTGGTCTATGCATCTGTTTCTGTACCAGTATCATGCTGTTTTGGTTACTGTAGCATTACAGTATAGTTGGAAGGTGGGTAGTGTGATGCCTCTGGCTTTATTCTTTTGGCTTAGGATTGCTTTGGCTATACAGCCTCTTTTTTGATTCCATATGAATTTTAGAATATCTTTTTCTAATTCTGTGAAGAATGGTGTTCATAGTTTGATAGGAATAGCATTGAATCTGTAAATTGCTTTGGGTAATATGGCCATTTTAACAATATTGATCCTTCTAATCCATGAATATGGAATGTTTTTCCATTTATGTGTGTCATCTCTGATTTCTTTCAGCATGGTTTCTTTGTAGAGATCTTTCATCTTGTTGGTTAGCTGTATTCCTAGGCATTCAGTTTTCTTTGTGGCTATTCCAAATGGGATTACGTTCTTGATTTGACTCTCAGCCTGGACATTATTGGTGTATAGAAATGCTACCAATTTTTGTGCATTGATTTTGTATCCTGAAATCTTGCTAAAATAGTTTATCAGTTCTAGTAATCTTTTGGTGGAGTCATTAGGGTTTTCTAAGTATAGACTCATATTGTTTGTGAAGAGAGATAGTTTGACTCCTTCTTTTCTTATTTGGATAATTTATTTTTTTTCTCTTGCCTGATTGCTTGCTCTCCGTTGCCATATAGAGAGATGCTTTTTTATTTATTAATTTGGTACTTATATTTTCATACTGTGACATACATCCATAATACTTTTGTATGTCTCTGTCATTTCACTTGCTACATTACATCAAAAATATATATTTGTATGCTTTTTTGGTTTATAGGTTTTGAGGACAGAAACCATGTTTTACTCATTTTTGTATTGATAGCGCTTAGCATGGGGCCTATACAGAGTACATGCTAACTTTGAAAAATCAATAAATAACAGCTTGCATTGTATTATAAAATATTTGAAATAGTTTCTACGAGTAATTAAACCAAAATATTTTCATTACATTACCAAAATAACTGTTTTCTTTCAAAATCAAGGAAATGTCAAAAGCAATGACACGCTTAAATGCCTCTCTCTCTCTTTCTGGATACAGTTCCTGGTCAGTAGAAATAACTGATTTTGTTCCAACTTGGTATGAGCATCCTAAATTACCCAATCTTCCTAGAAGTAAATAAGACTTATTTGAGAAAAAAAGACAAAAATCTATGGAGAAAAGAAACTATCTTTCCCATTCTCCGTCTTTAATACTCTGTAGTCTGTCAATTATTAGCCAAATATTAAACAATTGCTCTCTTACCTTAGGCACTTTTTACATTAAAATTTTTGATCTATCAAGATATATCAGTTAACCTATGAACAGGACTTTTCCGCTTATCCAGCATGAATTTTGCCAGTTTACATTTGCCACTTCCAAGTAAGACTGCTAAATGTTCAGATGAAAATGGACCTATCATCTTGAATGTGAGAGCATTCCCCAAACTTCTGTGTTTTGTAAATAATATTAAAGCTCATAATAAAGGCTTTAGATCAGACTCTTTGTTTCCTATTCTGAAATATCAACACAGGATTTTTATTAATTATGGGTTATCTTAGGAAGCCCTAATGATTAGGAAAAATGTAGTCTTTTCAAATTTGAAATCGAGTTGTTGCTGCTGCCACTGCTGCTGCTGATTTACTAGGGCAGGCTAGACTGGCCTAGTTTATCCAGGCAGAGGTTCAGCAGATCTCACTTCTTTTGGGAGTATTTATGGGTTTCCTAGATAAGATCTGTGCCAAGTGGTCAAGCAGTACCTAAGCAGAAGCATGGTAACAGCTGCTAAGTTGGCTTGTCACACTTCCATAGATTTGGCCAGTAAAGAGACAACTCTGAATAGATTAAGAAAGTTTATTATTTACACAGACAGCAGTGCAAAATCAGCATGGTATCAGATCCCCATGTCCCTAGTCCCATAGGATGATGCCAAATCCTAAGAGACAGATGATAGAAGACACATATGTTGGGCCACTCTGTTATTGAAGAACAATTCTAAACTACAGCTAAACCATTTTTAGTCTGAAACTGTATCTGAAGTTGGGGTAAGATGGAAAGTCCCATGCTTTACTGGAACCAGGGTGGCAGATGAAAAACCGACTTGGGATAGTTCTTCACTGGACTGACTGTCTTGCCATGTTTCAGGTAGGATTGTAGGGAATTCAGCAAAAACATGTGTCACAATGTAACTGATGTTTGTCTACATGGCTTATGTGGAGATGTGTAAGATCCCAGGGTGCCATGGCAAAGCTGTTCCCCTACAACTGACGGAGGGGGGATCTCAAAGCCAGTACAGTTTAAAGAGTGCCATCATACTACTAGAAGTGGTAAAGTACAATCAGGTAAGAGTAGGTGTCATTAGTAGTATCTGAGATTTTATCAGAAAACATCAATGCAAGTGGTAGTGGGTAAATTGAAGAATTGCAGTCATTCATTGTGGATCTATCTGAATAAAATATACACATAGGTAGGCTATGGGGAAAGATAGAAAATCAACTTATGAAAATAATAATGTCCTATATAACAAGCCTCCCTATTCTGACGTCCAGTTCTTTCACAGACCTTAATAACACCATAAAGGATATAAAAACTGACAAAACTACCATATTCTTTTTTCAGTTCTCATTGGAGCAGCAACATTTTTGCACTTCACACAATTTTTCACTTGTTTCTACTTGAAATTCTTTGTTCACTGGGGTATCATGACACTGCATTCTCTTGATTCTTCTTATAATTTACATATCTTCTCTTTCTCTTCTGTGGACTTCCTCAATGGAGCATCTGACATCCTCTCTGTCTCATCCATATTCTTGTTTTAATAGTGACTCTTAAACCTGTATCTTTAGCCCATACTCAGCTTCACATTCCTATACGTGAGCACAGAAGCTACCTACTGGAAATCCCTTCTTGACTGTCCTATAGGTATTTCATCTTTAGAATGTCCAAAACAGAACTAATATCTCAGATCACTTTCCCCTCCCAAGTCTGCTCCCTTTATTTTTTATGTTATATGGAGGATAAATAATTTACCCATTTACCCAAGCTAGAATCCCAGGAATCATTCTTGATATTGCTCTTTTCCTAATCTCCTGTATCTAATCAATAACCAAGTTCTCCTGGATATTTATTAAATATATTTTCTCTTCATCCCCACCTCCACTGCCCTATTTCTGACCTGAGTCATCTGTTCACGACTATTGCCAAATCCTCCTAATTGCATCTTATCTCTCTTGAATCTGTTTTCTCCATGGTTGCCAGAGTAGACTATATAAAACATAAATATGACCAAGTTACTCCACTTCTTAAAATCCTTAAATGGCTCTATCTTGGACAGTTTGATTTTTTCCATAATCTGGCTATTGCCTATCCCTCCCACCTCATCTCCTGTCACATCTTGCTTTGGTTTTTAATGCCAGCAATCCAGGTACCTATACATAGTGCTATATAACTTTGATTGCACTGTACTTCTGCCTATAAACTTGCTTCTGCACTACTGCCTGGCTGTCATCCTTTAAAATCTAATCCAGGCATTATCCTTTCCATATAGTCTTCCTCCCAGCTCCTGGGTACTTCTCTTCACATTATCACTGGACACATCTATCATTGCACATATCCCATTATACTATTAAATTAACTAAATGTTTCTGTTTCTGCTACCAGTCTATGAAAATCTTGGTCATCTTTGCATCCACAAAATCAGGCTAATTTTTCTGATCAAAGGTTACAACTTGAGTAGCACATTGTGCTCAAAGAAATGTCTGTTGAATAGTGAGTTTATATGTCTGTTATTATGGCTGACAAGTGCATTGAAAACTTCCCTGGTGGGCTAGGGCTTTATGTGTTAAGAAAGCTAGTTTTCCTAATCTTGGCGGGCTCTGGGATTTTTATTAGATTGTGATTATGCAGCAGGGAGGAGCCCTGTAAAGAGCCCTATAAAACCCTATTGGGATAACCTCAACTCAAGCCAATTTCTCCTCACCCAGGGAGTACTGCTGTATATCTTGGTCAAGAAAGGACATGGCTTGATTTAATACAGTTTACCCTAGAGGCAGAACAGGAAAGAAAGGATTCTACTAATTTAATTATCCTCTCTGGGTGTTTCTCCCTGTTAATCTAGAGGGAGATTTGGCCCAGGGCAGTGCACTGAAGGCCCATTTACAGTTAAGGTCTCTTTCTACTTGCTTTTCTGATGATTGGAAGCTTAGACAGATTGCTATCTAGTAGTTGGTTATATCAGAGGCTTTGGTTCTTAATTCATAGCTGTTAGTTGGATTACGCTGCAAAGAAATTGTTTCAGAAATTTTGCTAAGATTTCCCTGGAGCAAGTTTTACATATTGTTCTTGGGAATAATGGTTTTGTTTACTAGTCTTACCAGAAATGCCTAATTAATTTTTTCTGATCAAGGGATACAGTTTGGGTGAGCATAGAACACCAGCTTTTGAAATTGTAGGAAAGGTCTGGGCAAAAATAAGTGGAAAAAGGAGGTTCCTATCCTTTCCTCTATTTTAGGTAATGGACTACCCTCACAGCTGTTCTGTGTTGTCACGTCTCACTACCCATTAAAAGACAACAGATAAAAGAGAGAAAAGAGTTTGATACAATATTACTCGTTAAAATGGCAAGAATTCTAAAAAAATCAAACAGAAAGCTATAGCAAAAAATATGAAATCTAAGCAAACGAGGAAAGCTACCAGAAAGGGCTATGCAAGACATTTTGCCTAAATGTTAACTAAAAACACTAAAATATATCTTATACGATAAGTCTGAGGCCTGATGCGGAGCAAGCATCTTTGCAGGAAAAAACACTTAAGTGAAAATTATGACCCCTATAAGATATCCTAGGTTGGACAACATAGGGGTCAGAGACACTAAGCGTGCAGCTCAAGAAGAAACATTCGTATTTTTTACTCCTTTCCTTGGCCCCAAAGAGACAAAGCCTTGAAGGTCCTTCTTCCAGTTGAATGCTCCCTCCCTATCTGGCCTAACCTCTAAAAGTCAGATCTTTTGAGCACCCAACGTCTAGTTAGAAAACCATTTGCAAATTCCATATCGAAGCTAATTAAAATCACTACTTTTACTATAAAACCTTAACATAATATTTTGGTCAAAAGACTTGTGAAATCTAGAAGAAGATGATTAGAAAAGACCAAACTATAACAACTAGTGCCATAAATTGACTCAAGATTATTTTTAAAATAAAAAGATCATTTAAAGTGATTCATTTTGATATGGATGCAAATAGCTCACAAGTTATATTTTCAATTAATTTAATATTTCTACTCTTCTGCTTCCAAAAAGAATCGAAGACTGCTTCCAATGATCAGTTTTTCTTTTATACCTGGCCTATTGAAGTAAGTGTGACATCATACTATTTAGTGCATTATGTTTTAGTATGTATTTTATGACAACATACTTTCTCCTAAGCTTGAGACTGTATTTGCATTAGGAGAAGGCAAAAATAAGCTGCTAAAGTCTGTATATAATCACATTACACTACACTTGCAAAAATGGAACGAGACATTAACATTTTGACTAACAAGCAAAAAAAAATAAAACCTACTTTATTTGAAAAGTTGTGAAAGGAGAAATGCAGGAAAGTTTAGCTGAGTCATTTGTAGTTCAAGAATAAAAGAGTGAAGACAATGAGGATTTAATCCTTTTATTTTTCTTCCCCCCAAATCATGAATATTTGAAAAAGCCAGTATGTTCTGAACAAATTAAATGAAGTATTTAATGCCTATTGTATTGTCAAAATCAAAGGCAAATGCTATGTTTTGTAAAGGAAACCTCAGGGAGAAGGATTTAGGGCAAATATTTAAGGTGTTGGTAAAATCTATTAGGTCGTAAAACTCCACACCTACATTTTGGTTCAGTCATTATTAGTTCTTAGACATATTTTTTTAAAATAATGTTAGGTGATTAGACCAAATTAATTCCTTACTGCAACATAAATAAGAGGAGGACATATATGACTGAATTCTGACTTAGGGTCTTCCTCAAAATCTTTCTCTGGGATCTTGTTTCCCCCTCTTCCTTGGCACTGGTCTTTTCATGAAATACACATCTATTTTATTTTTACTGTATCCTGGTCTTTGACATTTGTTTTGATATTCCACTAATTAAGCAAGCAATATTTCACTTTGAATCTGCTTCCACAGTATGGTTGCTTGTCCTGCAAGCCCAGCCTCAAGGTGCAGTTTGGTGTGTCAGTCAAATTTAGTCATTTCCTTCATCCTCAGAGTTGCTGTTTAGATTCTGGTCAGGGAACACTCAGGGTGACTGTCACACCTCTTTGTAGTTACTTCTGATGAGACACACTCTGTTAACACTCAATGGACTTTCCATCACTCATACTGTTCATTTTGTGACACTGATAGAAATCTTTTTGCTAGTTTTAGAAGTTCACATTCTGGAATCACCTTAACTTGGTGCATCATGATCTCAGATAAGTTATGTTTTTAAGCCTTATTCATTAATTTATCCAACATTTATTGAATTATGTTTAATAGGTTTGGAGATAGGAAGTGAATGTCATAGGTAGGGTTTTCTTGTTTAATAGGTTTGGAGATAGGAAGTGAATGTGATAGGAAGGTGCTGTTTCTGTGTACTCTTGAGTATAGACTTGTCTAGATAATTATCTAAATGTCTTACCAAATCTGTAAAATGTGGCTAATGATGAGCTGTTTCAGAGGATAAAATATATGTAAGGGAGTTAGCACCATGCTCAGTATTCATTGTTATTATTACCAGTATTATTTTGATAAAATTACTTTTAACATCTCCCTATGGCTGAAGCCCCACAAAGTATCCATTACACTTTTCAAAAATATATATAAAACTACTCCTTAAATTACTGACACTGAAAACAGTCTTTTCTAGAAATATTGATGTAATGTTCTCAGACTCTATTGGAATGTAAGCACTCCGAAATATAATACCTTTCACACCTGGTTAGCCAAGAAAAAATTGTGACAACCACGATCTGGATTATGAAAGGAAGGTGTTGTTTCTGTGTCCTCTGAGTATAGGCTTGTCTAGATAATTATCTAAATGTCTTTCCAAAATTCTGCGTATACTTTTGTTTGAATAGTTAGAAAAATAAAGAAGCCTAAATACAGGCCATCTTAAATTTTACTTGTTCTCTATCACTAGCATTTAAAACAGCAGTTAAAGGCGGCACAATATTTTAACTACTGTGGTTTTAGCTGTTTGTGTATGTGGGGAGGGGTGTTGTCAACTCATGCCAGTTGAAGAACATGACATTTCTGCATCTTATAAAATTGAACAAGAGAAAATGTATTACCACAAGAACTTGCAAAATCTATTGACATTACTGGAATGCTTATTTTAAAAGTTTCTCTTTTACTTAATGGACCTATTTAACAATGATACAGAGAAAACGCCTATAATGGTGGTAGGGAGTTTGCATCTACACTCTAGGAATATTTGTCTTTTAAAGTGAAGCCTCATTTAGGCAAACTGTATTTTACTAACGGTTGCATAGTAGCCTGTGTATGGTTTTTGAAGAAAATGAGTTTTGAAAGATGTTTACAATTTGTCACTCATTTTAAATCCCAGTGTTGCCCTTCGGTTCTGATTTATAAGAATATCAAAGACAAAATGACATCCTCTAAAACAGGTACTTTAGAGGAGTTGGCCGAAAACCTGAAACAGAGCCTCTTAAAATGATACTTGGGGCAGAATCTGTCTCAGGATCACCACAACCAGCAGCTGGCAGGTGACAGCCTCAACGCCTGACTTCCCAGGACCCGCTCATCACCCCGGGGAGACAGCACTAGCAGCGTTTCTGGATGGCGGAACCCCGTTCTCGTCCACGGGGATCCACTCCTCTGTCTCTGCAGGCGCACGCGGGTCTCGGGAATCACCTCCGGAGCCCACTCAGCAGTGGGGAGGGCGAGGCCAAAACGAGAGCCAGGAAAGCCCAGGCTCTAGCTGTAACCCCCGCGCTCAGTGGTGTCCCCCTCCCCTCGGTGGTGGGGCCGCAGATACCTCCTCAGCCGCCTCAGCTGTCGAAGTTCAACTGGTGGGCGGCCCGTCCAGCCATGGCCGCCACCGCGCCGGGTTCCCTCAGAGGCCTCACAAAGCCGTGCTCAAACGGCCCGCACCTGATTGACTGACTGACCGACCCAGGGCTCTGGCTCTGCCTCACGCAGCCACCGCCTCCGCAGCGCACGCGCACGCGCACCTCGCGCGCCTCTGTTCCCGGACGGCCCCCAGAGCGGGAACGCCAGGCTGCGAGCTGCTGGCACCTGTCTGCCTGCCAGACAGACCCTGGGCTTCGGCCTCGTGCCGGCACGCGCACGCGCAGACGCTTCGCGCGCCTGCCGTCGGCCCTGGGGGCGGGACCGCGCGGCAGCGAGCGGGCGGGGGGCTAGTGGCGCGCGCGCCCGGCACCCGAGGGCTGCGGAGAGATATTTTGGGTGGCAGGAGGCCCCTCGTCATTTCCGCCGTGCAGCTAGTCGTGCTGGGGGCTTCACTCTCGCCCGTGAGGCGAGCGGGCAAGTTGGCTGAGGGCGTGCGGCAGAGGCTCCTTCCCTCGGCGACGCGACCCTTCAGCAGCTCAAGCCATGAACTGAAGCTCGGTAGGGACCGAGACTCAGGCGGAGTGGAGGAGGCAGCAGCAGCAGCAGCCGCCGCCGCCTTAGCGGGAATTGAGCCGACCCGGCGCGGAGCCACGACTCTTTCACGTTTCCCTCCCCGTCGCCGCTCCTGCCAGCTGTTGGCTAAGAGGCATTACAGCCGCGAGACTCGACACACAAAAGCAGCTTTCTCCGCGCCGCCCGCGCAGGGAGGCTGCGGCCAGCAAGGGACCCCACCTGAGGGCGGCTCGGGCTGCTGAGTTCGTTTTGTGTCTGAGGTCCGCGCTCCCCGCGGAACCGACCGACCCCGTACCCATGGCTCTGATAATGGAACCGGTGAGCAAATGGTCTCCGAGTCAAGTAGTGGACTGGATGAAAGGTAATGCCTGCTGCAGGGAGGGTGAGGCGGCACTGGGGCGCGGGGCACCAGTGCGAGGTTAGGAGAGGACGCCCGCCGCGCCAGAGTCCGCCACCGCGGCTACCAGTGGCTGACCGTCGTACGCGTCGGGGCGGGGAACTAGCGGGGGTCCTCCGGGACTGGCAGGGGCCTGAGGTCCCAGTCTCCTTTTGTCTCCACCTAGAGGGGCGCGGAGCCACCGGAGAGCTAGAGGATAGCGGGCACCACCCGGTTGGAAGCAGGAAGCCGGGAGGCGGAATGCCGGCGCATCTTGCGTACTCCCCGCTCCCCTGAGTGTCCCCGGGCCACGAGGACGTGGCGACCCTTATCTCCCAGCTCAGGGTGGACTACCCCAGGACCTGCTCCCATGATCGCCCTTCCCTGGACCCTTTGTTCCTGGGAAAGCTGACGCCCCCTTGGGCGGCCGCCCTTGTCAGGTGCCTTCCCCAGCGCCAACTCTCCCAAGCAACTTTTAGCCCGCATAATGGGGTCAGGACGCGGCCGCCCCCATTTGGATCCTGGCACCCCCCCACACCCAGGTTTGGCTGAGGATGCTCAGAGCGGGGGTACGTGCTACTTTGGGGGTAGGAAAACATGCTTCCCCTGGTACAGCATCCTCGCTGGTGTCTGTGGGCTCCCACCAATGCATCCCCTCGCATCCTTTGCCTTCCCTGCTTTCTCCCTTTCAAGCCAGTTGAGGTTTTGGACCGTGCTTTTGGACTTCACGGCTTTTTATTAAGGGCTTAAAGCTAGGTGTGAGGTGATGCGCATTCAAGTACCTTTACATTTCTTCCATCTTGAAGATTCCCCCCTTTTTACCCCTGGTGATTTATAATAACCACAGTTGATAGACACTCGCCCTCCTAATCGCAAACGTGAGCTTTTTCTTTAATCCCTGGGCTTTCCTGCCTCACTACCTCCCTCTGTTGTCTGAGTTAGGGGCTTGTAGAGGACTCCCTCACCCACCAACCACTTGGATCCCCAGCCTCAACTCTTCCCTAAGATTTGGGGAATTGAAAAGGGGATTGATGGGAGGGAATGGAATAAACGATCCGTGGCCACACTTGGGAAATGTTAGCGCTTTGCTCGAGGTCGTACCTGAGCAAACTCTGGGTAGATCAGTTAGGGACCTAAGGCTTATCTCCGAAAATGCCCGTTCCTACGATGAAAGAGCCCCTTCTTGGGCTTGCTTAATAGTCAGACTTTTTAAGCTCCATATAATTTAGAACAAAAGGTGAGGTGATTGGGAGGGATTGAGAGTGACAGAAACTGAATTTTATTGCCCATTCTTTTCCCCAGCCTTTTCCGCCGCTTGCTTATTCTTGTGGATTTTTCTTTATTTTGCTTTCCTTTTATTCCCGTACTTGCCCCTTTATTCCTCATTTACTTTTCTTTTCTAATATGTGGAAACTGCTTTGTAACTGCAAAGCACAGTACAAATGTGAGTGAATTGAATTAAACCTAATTCATTATTTATCGACTGCCCCCCCCATGTGTAGTGCATTGGGCTAAGGTGCCTTAGGGGATATAAAGATGACTAAGACGAAGTCCTGCAGTAGCTCATCTTTTCTGCTGCTTTTTCTCTTTATATATATATATATATCTGCTATTGAAATTCCAGTGTCTTAGATTCCCACCAATTCTCCTCACTCTCCACCTTCTCTGTTTCTCAGTCAGGAAAGAAAGAACCAGAGCATATGCAGGAAGCAACAATACTTAATTAAAAACGCTTTCTTTGAATTTCTCTAAAAGGTTACTTTAGTTTGAGTCTGTTGCTGAAATATTAAAAGACAAGCTATCTTGGCTCTATGGCAGTCTGATTACCTTCATAGACTACCTTTCAAAAATTCCCATGATGCCTGTAGTGAGTGCTGCATATTCAATCTCCACCTCCCACCTTCCCAGTTACATTCTTGCAGTTTCCCCTCTCTCCATAGTTTAGGTCCACTGAAGCAAGTACAATATATGATGCACATATTCTGACACACATTATTAGTTGTTCAGTATACCAGTCCTTTAAAAATCTTTCTAGCCTAAAATGCAGCTTCTTTGAAGTTACATTATTAGCTGTAATTTGAAACATTTTTTATATGTAAGTCAAATACCTTGTTTTCATACCTGTTGGTGTCGCATTTTAGAGCTATTTGAAAAGATCAGTTGGTGCCAAGAGAGAGTTTGTGTATCTGTGTACACATATGAGATTTTTAAAAAAGTTGGATAAACCGAACATTTCCTCAACTTGTAACTTACACTGTTACCTTAATTTTTCTCTTTACCCTTTTCCCCAAATAAAGTTTAACAAAGGACATTTTAAAAATATTTTTCATCCTGCAGTAATGCAGTAATGTTTAGAAGCCAGCTGCCAATTTAGGCTGTAGCTTTGAGATGGCTAAACCTCATTTAGTGTTGTAAAGGCAGTACCAAAGAATGAATAAGACTCTTGAACAACTGCAACACTGTGAGAGTTGTTCAGAGGATGCTCTTAATGAGAGAGTTTCATCATCCTTAACATTGAAAGCATAAAGCAAATGCTTTCAGGTGGTCGCCATATAACTCTGCTTAGTAAGGTACATTCTAGGGTATTTGTCTCTTCACTAAACAGAAGAAGAATCACTAAGTGTATAAGAATAGGAATGGCCATATATTTATGATTCTAGACAATTTATAGAAGTGGTATAGAAATTCAGTCCCAGACAGGGAAATGAAGGGGAGAAAAAGCTGACAAGATTATTAAGCTTTAGTGGCATATATTCAAAATTATTTATGAGAGACAATTTATACATTGCAATTTTGATGCAATGTATAAATGGATTCATTTTGATTAATTTTTATTACAATATTTAAGGGAGATGGAAACATAAAATTTATATATTATTATTTGTAAAGATATAAGAAAATCTTTACATTCTTTTGCTTACCAACTTCATTATTTGTAAAATCAAATACTCACCAAATTTTCTATTGACAATAAAAATTGGATATGACACAGTGTCAATGTTATTTCCAGTAAATACATGAACCCCTTATGAGTCAGTAAAATAAGTAGCTATATCCCAAATTATCCTGACAGTGCTTCTGGCTATTTGGAGATACCTTATAGATCTTCAAATTAATTTTTAGAATTAATTTTATAAAAAAATATTTTTGGAGAAAATCAAATACTCATAATTTAGCATTTGAAACTAACCTTCAATTGGAAATTGTATCCAATCCTCTTATAGTTTTTGTATTTTAAAGCATAAACTCTCTTCAAGGTAAATAAAGGCAAATGAGTTATTAGAAAAAACCATAGGCAGGAAAGTAGGCCAATAATTGTTGTAATTTTTTGCTCAGTCTGTTACTCTAAAATAAATTTTTTCTCAGCTCCTATCTGTTCACTTGCAGGGCCTGGAAATATTTCATAATCTACAGTTGTTTGAGACCCCAGACCTCTACTTTTTTGCCCACTAAAATATAACAAAAACCTCTGAATGCTTTAGGGCCCCTGCTATTAACTTTATTATTAATTTTCCTATTCCATGTCACACCCAGTCATTCCAGTTTTTTTCTTACATCTTTTCCAACTCTGAAACTCATTTAAAATATCCACATGACTAAGATAGTTATTTTTCCAGTACTCAGCTCCCTACATTACATTCTTCCAGTGATCTTTAATCTCTCTGGGCCAAATAAAATGATTATGATTTTTCAGAGTTAACCAATAGGCCCCATTTTGCTGGTCTTCTCTTACCATCTCTGTGATTTAGCTTCAGCCAATTTTGTATTATTATGATTGCTAAAATAATCTAAATTTTTAAGATAGTCTTTTCTCAACCCATTCCACAATTAACTGCTGTATTCTTTCCTGTTTACTATAAATCATTTCTTCAAGAGGCATCCTCTGACTTCTCATTTCTGTCCTGATGACTCAGCCATCTTGAGGACAGAAAATAAAATACATTCTTTTAGGTATAAAAACCAAAGCCAGTGTTTTGTATACAACCCCATAATAGAGGAAAATGTAGTGATTATATAAAGTCTAGTCAGTATAACAGTTAAATGCTGTAAAGGAGAATATATCTGATAAGGCAAAGATGTTTTGACAGGTACAATGTTCTTTAGTAATTCTTTTTTCCTTTCATAGGACCCAGAGCTGAGGTTGAAATTTGTCTTTATTAAATAAAGGAAAATGTCAAAATTTTGAGTTAAGCTGTCTTGAGAGGGAGATTGGAAATAATTTTCTGGCAGAAACTACAAATAAACTTAAGTGATCAAATTGGTTGTATCAATTCCTTTTGTAAAACTAGGGTGTTTTTTTCAATTGAAAAGCAGCTAAATTGGCACCAACACGTTTACTTTGGATTTGACTTTTTTTGGGGAACAGGGATTCTTGTCATTTTATGTAAAGAAGAAATTTATCTTTCCCATGTGGGGAATTTAGTTCCCAAGAAATGCCATTTTTCTTATAGTGTCATTAACATTTGCTCCTTAAGGTGACACTCAGGATTTAATGCAGATTAGGAATAAGGTGTATATTTATGTGGATACATTTGCTCCATAGATATTATTTTCTCAGTGCTTCTGCATGGAAGGTGCTTTAATGGATTGTTTTAAATTAATTATTCTCTGCTTTGGGGAAATTAGCCTCTGTAAGGGATGGTAATTACATTGACAAACTTAGGCCAACACAAAGACAGGTACCAACTAGCACACGTGGTAATTTTTTAAAGCCTGCATTATGTATATAAGCACTATTGGAAAGAGAAGATGATAATTTTATTGAATCAGGAAGGGGTCTGTGGGGAGGGTGGGGTTCTAGCAACTACTTAAGCTACTTATTTAATTAAGACATAATCTAAGAGGTATGTATACTAAATGTAGCAGCACAGTAAGAAACTCTAGAGTTGAGATGGGATTATTAACTAGAGGAGGGTTGTATCTAGGTTTGTCTGGATGAAGAAGAGAGGTGGGCAGTACAGGGAAAGTGAGGGAGGATCATGAGTAGGTGGCACAGAAGTACAAGAACAAATCTGCATTTCACAAAGACAATAAAACTCTCATCATGTCCTGAGTTTAAATAAATGCCACATTATAAAACTTTAGCTGCCAAAAATAAGCCCACAAAGAATGTGTATTGAATTGGTACAGCTGTTTCAAATCTGTTTCTCAGGAATAATTTCAAAATAATGTTAAAATGAATTATTTTGAAGATTGATTAAATCATTAACATTATGTTGTTAGATATTTAGAATTTTACTGATCCAAGTTCTTATATGAAGAATGGAAATAGACTTTTAAATATTAATACTGTTCTTAAAGCAATGATAAATTATTTTTATTTCGAACAGAGCAACCCTAGATTAGGGCTCAATTTGTTCTTTTTCTTTTCCTTTTTAAACATTCTAACTCTGTCACCTAGACAGGAGTGCAGTGGCGAGATCTTGGCTCACTGCAACCTCTGCCTCCTGGGTTCAAGTGATTCTCGTGCTTCAGCCTCCCGAGTAGCTGGGATTACAGGGCACCCACCACCACCCCTGACTAATATTTGTATTTTTTAGTAGAGATGGGGTTTCACCATCTTAGCCAGGCTGGTCTTGAACTTCTGACCTCAAGTGATTCACCCACCTCGGCCTCCTAAAGTGTTGGGATTACAGGCGTGAGCCACCGCACCTGGCCTTACTTTTTGTTCTTAATGACTTTTAGATTTCTATGTGTCTTCCCTGCAGTACCTCACAGGTAAGGCTTATTGTGAAGAATAAAGTTATTAGCTTCCATAAAGAGTACTAAAAGAATGGATCATTTGTACTAATTTTAGAAAAGGGGGGAGGGGGAAGGGAGGATCAAGTAATTTGAAAAAAGTGGAGTCAAAAACTTTTGTTTATAGCTTTTTCATTTAGTGTCTGATTAAAGAACAGCAAGTATAGTCTTCAGTGTGGAATCATTGTGTTGAATAACATTCATTGGGTGAATTCACAGTTTTCATGAATAGCATAGGCCTGTGTTCCTCAAAATGGTATATTTTTGTGTTTGTGGAAGCCAAATGATCAAAAGAAGCCAGAAGCCAAAGAGTTGTTTTTTTTTTTTTGCTAAGCATTTTTAAACATTATATTAAAACAAACATGGATATTATAGTCATGATATAGAAAGCTAAATTGGCATTATTTCAAAGATGAGACCAGAGACTTAACTAGAATTTTAGGCTTGCAGCAGGCTGTTTAAAGCTGTATTCTCCAGTCTTCCCAGGGTTATGAGTACTCTCTTTTGAGCAATTACAGATGCATCAGTGGAAAAAGTTGGAGAAGTGGTGGTTGAGTTTAGAAAAGGTAAAATTAATGTACTCTGTTTTCCTTTTTTTCCTGTTACTGCAAGGCACAAAATAGTGACCTTTTTCAGTCAAAGTCATGATAATTATAGCATCTTAATTTTGTTTATTTTTTTGATCCATATACCTGCAGTCAGGATGAATTCCTTAAAAATGAATCTCATTCTCTTACGTCTTACGCTCATCAGTTGAAAACAATTTAATTACTTTTCATTGTTTTTAGGATAAAGGTCAAAGTCCTTAACATGGCCTATAAAGACCCTTGAAGGTTTGGTTATTGCCTGTGAGGTAAGCATCATGCCCAGCACCAAGTATAAAGGCTGCCTCACCGTCCTTACTGTTTGCCCACCACTGGGCATTTGCACTTAGTATGTTCCCTCATCCCTCTTCACCTAGTTAAGTCCTACTCATCCTTCAGGTCTTAGGCTTTTTCTCATCCACCTTAGGAAAGCCTTTTCAGATTTGTTAAATCACATCAAATCCTCAGTCATATGCTGTCCTAGTACCATGTATATCTCCCGAGTCCCATTCACCAGTTTTATTTTTATATTAATCTGGATGTTATTTGATTGATATCTAACTCCCCCACTAGATGAGGGCAGGGACCCCATCTGTTTCTTGTACTAATGTGTAAAAAAGCACCTGGTATAAAATAAGCACTTAGAAAATATTTGTCAAGAGAAAGAATAAATTAATTTATTCACAGATTACTGGTCTGCCAGCAAATCTGCTTTCCTAAATGACAATGCACGTAAAGTCCCTTATAATGCTGAAATGGATACTTCAGCGCCGACTTGCATATTGTGTGCCAGAATACAGTGGAAGTATGATTGATTTATCCGTGTCTCATAGTTGTAGTGCTCTAGCCAATTCAAAGATACAAATCATGGTTTAAACTCATTTTGTTTTAAAATATTCATAGTTTCAGTAAATTAATAACACTTTTGTATTTATGCCATAAGTAATATAAATATGGTATAAATATTATTTGCTAATGTCACTTAATAGGACAACATGATAAGCAAATACTAATTAAAACATTAAAACATACTCCTTCTCCTAAGCATTTATTTCCCTTCATTCAAATTTTCTAATTGTTTCTTCATTTTGGTATTTTTAAAAGAACTCTCTGTATTTTAGAATGCATGATAGAGTGAAATTGATAAAATGTCTTAGGTTCGTCTTCTTATAAAAATAAAAACAAAAAGCTCATATAAAAATTTAAAACGCATTCTTCTGTTGTGAGAATATCCTTTATTTGTTAATTAGGAAGATAAAATGGAAAAACACCTCTTGAGCTTAATGAAACCATTATCTTATTTATTATATTTAGTGTTCAATTTGCATTTTTATTAAGAATACAATTAAGATTGTTAAAGGCACATCTTAAATCAACATTTTTTTGTGTAATTTTTCATTCTTCCCTCTGATTTTGAAAAACAGAAAGCTTTAAAAACTACATCATTACTAATTTTTGAAGGCCACTTGTTAGGAACATATGTCCAGAATTATTGTAAAGCATAGTTTGCTAAATACAGGTGCCTCAAGTGGATTTTCTGTGAATTACATGCTGCTAGATAATTACTAGTAGGCAAATTACCTAGATTTTTCTAATAAAGCCTGCTTCTTCCCAATTTAGAATCATTAAAATACAAATTAGTATAAGTGAAATTGTAAAGGTCTTACTAGGCATGCCAGTTTGTTAATTCTTTCTAAAACATCGTCAGGCTTAAATGCTCTAGCTAGTACTGCAAAACAGTGGGTTGCAATTGTGCCCTGATATGACTTACAAACACCTATTCTATAAGAATTTCTGAACTTTACAGATGTATTTATTGTTTGATTTCAGTTTTAATTACAATCATTAATTCTAATGGAAGTTTTCATTATCTTACTCTTGCAATTTCAGGAAAAAAAGTACGTTGCTATTTGTATAAATTAATTGAATTTTAAATTTTACTAAAGTACAGTAATGACTCTTTTAGCTTTCTTTGTTCATCTGTTGACTATTTTACCAAAACATAAAATTATTTTAAAAACCAAGATTTATTTAATAAACCAAAATTGTACTGACATCAATATACGATAGCTTGCCATGATAAAAATATTGTTACATAACTAATATCAAGTATAACATACATGGCTGTTACATGTTTACTTGACATTAATGTTCTTAGAAATTAGATAGATTGGATATTGTTTAGATACAGTGGTAGATAAGAAGAAACCTTATTAAATTAGCTGCCATTTAAAATGCTACCCAATATCATTGTTTTGGTGTTTGTTTGAACTTTTTGTTTTGTTCTTGATACAGCTGCTATTTTTAAAACAGACTTGCAACATGTTTTCTTAAGTAATAACTACAACAAATCAATGGAAGCCTGGCTTAAATCCTGGATTTTACATTTTTCAACTTGTTTACCAAAGATCTTAAAATAATCCATTTTCTAGTAAGTTAGTTATACTTAACAATGTAATTTATTAGTAAAAACCTTTAAAATCCTGGCGTTAAATAATACTGCTGAATGATTAGTTTTAACAACACTAGGTGAATTTTTGTTTTAATTTTGGTGTGTTTTTTATATGTATATAGGAGTTTAGTATTTTTTTTGGAAAATTGATATTTTAATTTTGTGAAAATCATTTATATTTTGGTTTTCAAAACAGGCCATTGGGATATTAAATACATATAACAGAGAAAGTGTAGAGATTTTGCTCATGATGTTCAAAACAGACATGTAGTAGTCCAGTTGCTAGTTTCCCTCCTGGCCTGCTGGAACTTACATAGAAACCAAATTTGATGTGATACAGGGCTAGCATGGTATGGCAGGGCTAGGTGCTCCTTCCCCATTTCCCTTTATATTGGTGCCAGGATGAGCTTTGTGGCAGTCTCTGTTGGCACCAATGTTACATTAAATCAAAGAAACAAGGCTTCCTTATCCAGAAGCCTGATCTGTTGCCTTCTAGCTGTCAGACCAGAGCTTTTCAGTTTGATGTGGAATTGACACACACACAGTAGTTAGTTCTGTGGATTATTTGGGTTAGATGATTTTTCTTTCCAGTGTCCCTAGATATAATGCTTTGAGTTTATTTATGGTAAAAACCTGTTAATTCATATTCTGTTTATTTGGAATTTGTGATAGTTTTAATGTGCTCCTATTGAAGATTACTCTTAATATGTGAAGGAAGGGTTTGCTGATCATGTAATAATGCAAACAGCATTGGAAAGGAATTGTTTAACCTTGGAGAATACAGTGCTTTTGTACTACACTTTGCCAGGAGCCACTTACATGCTGAAAATATGCTATTTAGAAAGGAGTTGTATTTTTAGTTAGAATTGCTGTATACTTAGAATCATCAGTTTTTATTTTTTGGAGCATTTTTGCAAACATTATTTAATACAGCTTGGTTCTTCTTCTCATTCACCCAAAATGGAAAGGTATCATGTACTTCACATTGTATTATTACTAGTAATCTTTAAAAGTGAAATAAGGGAGAGCTATTAACGCCTTTTTGTAGGTGAAGCACAGAGAAGTTAAGCAGCTCAACAGAGATTGAACTGCTGTTCAGTGATATTAGGTTTGACGTCAACCTTTCCCCTACTGGATTGGATTTACAATTTAGTGAGTAAAGGACACCATTCAGATATGTACACAGTTATTTTCAGATTTGACCTTTTACAAAATTTTCTGAATTTTTTACCCTTTAAAAATTGACATAATATATAATATAGTACAGATAAGAGCATTTTGGAATCGAGATACATGGGTTTATATCCGACTTTATAACTTCTTATCTTGTGTGATCTTAGGGAGAGTTTAAGTAACTTTCGCAAGTTTTCTCCTTTTTATAAAATGGGGATACTGGTATTACCTACAATTACCAATCTAAAATGTGTTTCTGCCTTTTACCACATTTTTCTATTGTGGCATACTTAAAACAATGCCTGGTATATAGTAAGCACATATAAATGCCAACTTTTTTAGAGGAAGAAATTATATTCTGTTGGCAATATTCAGAGGCAGAACTAATAATAGATAATATTTATTAAGTGCTTAATACATACTGTGTCCTGTGCTAGGTGCTTTCCCTACATTACATTTAATGGCTATCTTAGCCCTGAAAGGTTGGACTTAATCCATATTTTACAGATGAAGGAGCTTTGGCTTAGAGAGATTTTTTACTTAGAAATAATGTTGAATGACTTGTGCCATATATCTGTATATTTATTAAACAGGTGTTTAAGTATTGATTTCCGATTTGTTCCAAAATACCTAATATTTCCACCTTGCCTTTCTAGCAGAGGTAGATGTGACATGACAGGAATCCTGGAAATACTTTCAAAGATGTGTATGTCCTCTCCATCAGACCTAGCTTCCCTAGTATCTGGTAAGGTGGGCTATAGTTTTTGTGTCCTTTGGGTTTCTGGTAAGATGTGTGTGTGCATATGTATCTGCACGATGAGTTGTTTCTGCTTCTCAGGATAGGTCTTTCATTAGTGACAAAGATGCCACACATCTTTGTGTCACCAAGACTACAAAGTCTTTTCTATTTTGAAGTGACTCCTAGAGTTTGATGTTCCCCTCTGCTGAGTCTGGACCTAGGCAAAAAAAAAAAAAAAAAAAAAAAACAACAAAACAAAACCTACTCTGACCACTACTGTCACGAACCCAGTGCTGAGATGTTTTGTTCTCAAAGAATTGCTAATAAAAACATGTGGTACCTGATAATAGACATTAATAAGTACATCACATTTTACCAGAAATAATGTTATTTTGTTCAGATTTACTCAGCAGTGGTTAGCCTCGCTACCTACATTTCACTAGTATTTCTTTGAACAGCAGATTTTTTTTGATGCATTCCTATAGCTCTGAAACCCTTGGATACCTACAAAATGTTAATTCATCCCTCAAATTGCTTTGTTTGGAAACATTTACCATAGACCAAATTGTCATATGATAGAAAAGCTTAGTGAATCACAAAAGCAGTTCAAATGCTAGAGGAAATTTAATCATGATTAGTTAAAGAACTATTGTGAAATAAATGCAAAATATGGAGTGGTCAGGTTGAATTAGAGATGTTTGACCAGTGGAGAGATTGTAAAATGGTAATGAAAAGTACAGTTCCATCTACATTATATATTAAAGTGATATACATAATTTAGCATATGTTTTAAAAATATATATTCTAGTATATATGCAGGAACTTAAAGTAGGGTTTGTTCAAAGTTACGCAAAGATGATATTTTCTGTTTCTCCTTGCTTTCTTTTAATAGAAAGAATTAAGGTGACTTTGCTTTAGACTGAAAGTGTTAAAATAATTGAAAATAAATTGTTCTTTACTTGTGGAGAGAATGGTTTGAAGTTTCTCACTTTTTATAAAAGCTATTACAATACCCAGGACAATAGAACCTTAAAAAAATTGTGAACTGTGGTAAACTACCAAATATTTTAAAGTTAACTTAGTCTTGTCTGTCTGACTATATAAAGCACCCTCTTCTCCTAAATTGCTCATTATCCTTTAAAATTCATATAAATTAAAATTAATTTTGTTTGGGTATGTTTTTGAGAATTTCATCACTTTGAAATCATTGTTGACATCTTGTGTTAAAAAACAGTCTGGTTTAAATATGGTAATACAATGAATCTCCATCTACATTATTTTTAAGATGTATCTGATTTAATGTTTAAAGGCAGTGGTTTCTTATGTTTTAGATTTTCAAATGAAGCTACTTATTCTTAAACATATTCATGCTAGAAACTAAGGCACACACATAGAAAATAAATACAGCAACAGGCTGGGTGCAATGTCTCATGCCTGCAATTCTAGCACTTTGGGAGGTTGAGGTGGGCAGATCACTTGAGCCCAGGAGGTTGAGATCAGCCTGGGCAACATGATGAAACTCTGTCTCTACAGAAAATACAAAAATTAGCCAGGCATGGTGGGGCATGCCTGTAGTCCCAGCAACTCAGGTGGGAGAGGTGGGAGGATCACCAGAGCCAGGGAGGTCGGGGCTGCAGTGGGCTGTGATTGCAGCACTGCACTCCAGCCTGGTGATGGAGTGAGGAGACCTTGTCTGGAAAAAAAAAAAAAAGAAAGAAAGAAAGAAAAGAAAAGAAATACAGCAGAATAATAGCTGAGGAACTATAACACTATTATCATACCACAGTCCATTCATTCCTTAATATTAATATCTATTTGTGCAAATTTCTAGTTTTACAATGTCAAACACTTTTAGTTTTTTTTCTTTGATCAGGATCCAAATCAGGTGCACACATTGTAGTCTAGCTTATTCTTTTTTCCTATGTCAATCTTTTTGGAGATTTTACGTAACAGATGTTATATAATATCCCCTGAAATAAAATTCATAGATAACATAACCTACCTACTTATGTAATTTTTAAGAACTCACTATAATGTCCTTATTGTAATAAAAATAAAAATATATAATAAAATAATATGGGTTTCTGTATGTACATACTGAATATGACTATACAATAAGAAAATAATTGATATTTTTGCCTACTTATAATGAACATATCTGGATTTCAAAGAAGCATTAAGATTAGAAGTTGTTCCATAGAGTGTATACAAGAAAATGGAAGAACAGTGATCTGATAGACAGTGAAGTAAAAACAAATATTAAAAGAAGTGTTAATGGACCAGACTCATTTGATATGCCATTCTAGTAATTCCTATTGACCATTTGGAAGCCGTGCATGAAGGAAACAGCTTTTTGGCAAATGGTACATTCTAGGGCTGGGGTAGAAAATATGCAAGAAGAGGCTGGAACATCCTGTAGTGCCATAAAGTAAGGAAATGTTCAAAAACCACAATGATGAGGGCATGTAAAAGACTCAAAAGCCAATCTGAAAGAGCTCCCAATAGCTAAAGATGGAACAATTTGAGCAATAAAGTATTATAGTATTGAATTGTAACCCAGCATATAAAATAAATATATTTATGGGTCCATACTGATAAAAATAAATGTCTGGATAATTAAAGAAATGGAAGAGAAGAGACAAATCTTCCATGTAGAGAATTGCAAATAATTTATATATGTACTCCCTAACCACCACCACAAGGAGGTGGCACTTAATTCCCCACTCCTTCGTTGTGGGTTGCATTTGGTGACTTGTTTCCACAGAGTAGAGTGTAAAAAAAGGGAAACATATAACTTTACAGTGAAGGAACCTGGCAGTTGCTACCTTGGCCAAGTGATCAAAGTTAACGTCATCAGTGATAAGTCATGTCGACAGCATGTACCCATGATATGATATGATATGATATGATTGATATGATGAGAATGGTTCTTTATCTCTGTAGTCTTTCTTTTCTCCCCCTAAAACCCATTACCCCATTTCTAACCATGAGAAAAACGTTAGAAAAGCCCACATTTAAGGACATTTTTCAAAATACCCAACCAATACTTCTCAAAACTGTCAAGATCATCAATAACAAGGAAAATGTGAGAAACTCAAAAACCAGAAAAGGCTAAGGAGACATGATGATTAGTTATATTATGGCATCTTAGATAGGATCTTGTAATAGAAAAGTACTTTAGGAAAAAAACTAATGAAATCAAAAAAATAATGTGGAGTTTAGTTTATTAGTAATACACCATGGTTGGTTCCTTAGTTGTACTAAATGTATCATAGGAATGTGAGATGTTACTAATAGGAGAATATGGGTGAGGGGTATATAGGAACTCTTTATACTATTTGTTTGCAACTTTTCTGTACATGTAAAATGATTCTGAAATTTTTAAAAAGTTGTTCAAATAAAAAATGTATAGTATTTTTCAAATTCGGTAATACCAAAAGATAAGCTATATCTCATATATGAATAATTTTTTTTTTGCCTCTCTGAAAGTATTAATAATAAAGTCTTTCAAATATAAAAGGGCACTTGGGGTATAGAGTAGTTCTTCACTATATGGGATTGTTCCATCCATGGATCTAGTCATCATTCAGTAACCTAATGATTGTGATAACCCAGTACTCCCCACAATTCTCAAAATACTCCCAGGAAACAGTATTGGCCCTGGTCTAGCATCATGAACCCCGGACTTCTTTTTTTTTGTAAACCTTATACTTTTCCACATGTGAACATTTTAAAAAATTTTATGAATACATATTGTTGTGATTTGAAAAATAATTTTATTGAATGAATATTATACTTTGTTTTCATTCTACTAAATTTACTCTTTTGATTAGCAGTTTTTACCTTTTGCTAATTAGAAATATGTTTAAGAAAAAGAAACTAAATATACATGGATAGGATGGAGACCACCAAAAGTTAGCTCCATCTTCTCATTTTACCTTAATGCCAAACAATATGCAATTAAATTCTCAGACAGAAGAGTGTGCTATTCTAAATGTGTTAAGTTTGACTCCCAGTGTTCCTTCTAATTGTAGTTCCTGTTTCCTGTAGGTAATTTATGTCAGAATGTTAAACAAGGCATAATTTTTAAGTAAATAAATCTTATTGTTTCTAATTGATAATCAGCTGTATATATAAATGTGTGTATAAATATGCACACACATTTACTTTGGGCAGATATTTACCTAGGGCAGTGTATTAGCCTGTTCTTGCATTACTTGTATGAAGACCTACCTGAGACTGGGTAATTTATAATGAAAAGAGGTTTATTTGGCTCACAGTTCCATGGGCTATACAGGAAACATGGCTGGGAAGCCAAAGAAAACTTTCAATCATGGCAGAAGGCAAAGGGGAAGCAGGCACATCTTACATGGCAACAGAAGGAGGAAGAGAGCAAAGGGGAAGATGCCATACACTTTTAAACAACCAGGCCTCGTGAGCACTCACTATCATGAGAACAGCAAGGGGGAAATCCACCCCCATGATCCAGTCACCTCCTACCAGGGCCCTCCTCCAACATTGGGGATTACAATTGGATATGAGATTTGGATGGGGACACAAATCCAAACCATATCATGCTGCTTCTTGCCCCCCCCAAATCTCATGTCCTTCTCACATTGCAAAACATAATCATCCCTTCTCCATAGTCTCCCAAGTCTTAACTCATTTCAGTATCAACTCAAAAGTCTACAGTCCAAAGTCTCATCTGAGACAAGGCAAGTTTCTTCCATCTATGAGACTGTAAAATCAAAATCAAGTTAGGACCTCCAAGATACAATGGAGGTACAGGTATTGGGTAAATACACCTATTCCAAAAGGGAGAAATTAGCCAAAAGAAAGGAGCTACAGGAACACACAATTCTGAAACCCAGCAGGGCAGTCATTAAATCTTAAAGCTCCAAAATTACCTCTCTTGACTCCATTTCTCACATCCAGGCCACACTGATGCAAAGGGTGGGCTCCCGAGGCCATGGGCAGCTCTGCCTCTGTGTCTATGAAGAGTACACCCCCCACCCTCAGCTACTTTCGCAGGCTAGAACTGAGTGCCTACATCTTTTCAGGTGTATGGTGCAAGTTGTTGGTAGATCTATCATTCTGGGATGTGGAAGATGGTGGCACTCTGCCAGCAGCTCCACTAGGCAATGCCCCAGTGGGGACTTTGTGTGTGGGCCCCACATTTCCCCTCTGCTCTGCCCTAGTAGCGGTTATCCATGAGAGCTTCTCCCCTGCAGTAGACTTCTGCCTGGACATTCAGACATTTGCATACATCCTCTGAAATATAGGCAGAGGCTCCCAAGCCTCAACTCTTACCCTCTGTGCACCCACAGGCTTAACACCATGTGGAAGCTGCCAAGGTTTATAGCTTGTACCCTCTGGAGCAACAGCCTGAGATGTTTCTGGGATCCTTTTAGTCACAGCTGGAGCTGGAGTGGCTGAGGATGCAGGAAGCAGTGTCTTGAGGTTGCACAGGGCAGCCAGGCTCTGGGCCCAGCTCACAAAACCATTTTTCCTTTCTAGGCCTCTGGGCCTGTGACAGGAGGGGCTGGTTTGAAGGTTTCTGAAATGCCTTCTAGGCCTTTTACTCATTGTCTAGGCAATTAACTTTCAGCTCCTCTTTACTTATGCAAATATCCACAGCTGGCTTGAATTCCTCCCCAGAAAATGGGTTTTTCTTTTCCACCACATAGTCAGACTGCAAATTTTCTAAAGTTTTATACTCTGCTTCCCTTTTAAATATAAGTTCTGGTTTCATATCATCTCTTTGCTCATACATATGACCATACACTGTTAGAAGCTACTAGGCCACTTCTTGAATGCTTTGCTGCTTTGAAATTTCTTCCTCCAGATACCCTAAATCATCACTCTGAAGTTCAAAGTTCCACAGATCCCTACAGCAGAGGCATAATGCTGCCAGTCTCCTTGCTAAAGCATAGCAAGGGTGACCTTTACTCCAATTCCCAATAATTTCCTCATTTCCCTATGAGGTCTCCTCAGCCTGGCCTTGACTGTCCACATCCCTATCAGCATTTTGGTTACAGTCATTCAACAAGTCTATAGGAAGTTCCAAACTTTCCCTCATCTTCCTGTCTTCTTCTGAGCCCTCCAGACTGTTCCAACCAATGCCAATTACCCAGTTCCAAAACTGTATCCACATTTTTAGGTATTTTTATGGTAATGCCCCACTCCTAGGTACCAATTTTTTGTGTTAGTTTGTTCTCACATTACTTTAAAGGACTATCTGAGACTGGGTAATATATAAGGAAAAGAAGTTTAAGTGGCTCACAGTTCCACAGGCTGTACAGGAAGCATCGCTGGGGAGGCCAGGAAGCTTTCAGTCATGGCAGAAGGCAAGGGAGAAGCAGGCACTTCTTACATGGCTGGAGCAGGAAGAACAGAGCAAAGGGGAAGATGCCACATACTTTTGAACAATCAAGTCTTGTGAGCACTCAGTATGACAAGAACAGCAAGGGAGGAAAATCTGCCTCCCTGATGCAATCACCTCCCACCAGGCCCCTCCTCCAACACTGGGGATTACAGTTCAACATGAGATTTGGGTGGGAACAGAAATCCAAACCATATCAAGCAGTTTTGCTGAAATTGAATATAACTCAAAAGACCTTTTCAGATTGTTTTTCTGCAAGGAAATTGTTTTTCTTCTTGTCATTAAATGTGGTACCTTATTTTCATCTTATAATGAGTCCATGTAGTACACTTAGCAGATGAGTTTGTGTTACGAAGACTTGTAATTTAAGACCTCCTTTGGTCACATCTCCAAAAATTACATTAAGTTTCAAAACAGAACTACTTTAATACTTGCCCTTAATTCTTGTGCCTTCCTTATTAAGATCTTCCATGTTTTTTAGTTTACTGGTGTGAAAATTCTAAAACTCTCAGTCTCTGGTAATCAGTAAAGAAACTGACAGAAAACTTAATACGTTTAACTGATACTTTTTTTCTTGCCACAAAAAATTGAAATGCTATAACTGTCACAATTTCAACTTATTTGATTCTTTATATTAATCCATCTCTGTAAAAATGTGAAGTTTTGTTGATGCTGTTGATGTGAATGCTTTAAAAGTGTTGCCCTGATTTTCTGCTAAATGTCTTTTTCTGACTTTATGCTCTGTGAGTACCAGCCTAGCTATACACTAATGTGCTCTCTGTGAAATGCTTCTGCTTTTTGTACAAATTATTCTTCAGCTATGCTCACAGGAATGAAGGATATGTTGTTTTGTTTCAGTAAGGTAAGAATGCTCTACATTTAAAGAATGCTTCAAAAAACAACCTGTGTGGATTATACATTAAATATCAAGGGTTTGAAACTAGTTTTGAATATGTGACCAGAAAGGATGGTTTGACTTTTCAAATGAATTTCCAATATCTTAAAACTTTAGAATTTATTTCAGGTTAGGTGGGCAATGTTTAGACTAAAGTTGTTTCAATGTTTCCCAATAATACTTTTCATAAAATTTCACAGATTTAGGGTGGCTAGCTATTGCAGTATTACAGCCTTATAATAATTAACAACAGAATGTTAGAAGCAAATTGTGTGATTTGCATGACTTATGAAATACAGATGGTGAGAAGTAGACTTGGAAGCTTTTTCAGGGTGCAGATGGACACGAGTTCTTCAGTGAAGTTAATTAAAAGTAATCATTGTATGGTAACCACTGTCTTGTAGGCTGCTATGAAATCAGTATTCTACTTTCCCAAATGAAAATGCCAGATGATGCCTTTCCAGGCTGTGGGAAGCATCTTTATTACCTGTAGTTATGTCAGAAGACCCATTCCTCTTCCCCTCTCTTCCTCCATCTCTAGATTTCATACAGATGAATAAAATTAAAGGGACAAATCCTAGTAGGAAGCACTGTATATAAAAGACACTATAAATTATCTGTAGCGCTAAGTTGGGATACATAATAACACATTCTGTTATGTATTTGTATGTGTGTTTAATTCATGTCTTTACTTCTGAAACTGTTGGTATCTTTATTTTAAAATGGAAATAATTAAAATGTGTTTTATAGAGAATGCTGAGGCATAATTAATGTACAGTCCAGGCAGAAATGGAGTAACATTCTGAAACTGGCAAAAAAGAATTTATTCCTGTATAGGATTTTAAAATGATCTTCATGGAAAAAAATTTTTAAGTATTCCAGTTTAGAAATAAATTGCTAGATATAGCTCACATGTGTTTGCCTTATGATATGGCATGAAAATAATATTGTACTGATTTAAAAATGTATCTAGGGTATAGATTTCAGGTGGCTGGCTTTGTTTTGGGGACTCTTTACCTTTGACTAACTTCTGTCATGTAACCACTTCTTTTTCTAATGGCTGTATTGGAATGTTTCTCTCCAAATCAATTTGAGTCAAAAGATTACTTAACTAATTTAACCTAGTTATTAGAATGGTATATTTCATTTTTCCTGCCAGGGAACTCAATACAAAAGTCCTAAGGCATTGTTGTTGATGGCTCCACTAAACCTGGCTAAGTCCTGAGTCAGTATAGGCCTCATCTCAGTAATAAACCCTGTATATCACAGTCCTCTAGTACTTCTGAGCATTATTTGATCACAAGGTTTATGATTATTTAAATTTTATTTCTCAGATCTTGTCAGAAGATTGTAATATAAGAGTTTTATTATCACAGGTTGTATATATTGTGTTCAAAATTATTATTAAATACTGAATCTGTGCAATGAAAATGATAGGTACTTAGTAGCAATAGAGCTCCATTTAAGTGATAGAAATGTATTGACTTTTCATAGGAGAAACAGTCAATTGTAAGAAACAAATGAACCAATTCATTTCAGCTTGGATCACTGAAAACAAGAGAGAATCACAGGCCAAACAATGCCTTTTCTCATTCGTGTGTCACAAGTGGTATTTGGATTGAGGACAATTGAGAAGCATTAAGACTGCAAATGAGTTCCCAAGTTGTGTAGAATAGTTGTCTGAAAGTGTACTTTCCCAAAGCTCCTATGGCAGCTTTTAATTTTTTTATTACCAGCAGTTTTGTTTTTTTTCTTAGGTTTTACATTTTGGTCTGCATTTGTGTTTTCCTTCTAAAAATGCTCTATATATCTTATCGAACAAGCACATCTTCTGTAAATGATGTCAACTCACATATAAGACTTCACTTTGAGGAATTTTAAAAATACACAAACTTATTAAGAGCTTTCTTTTAATCAGTATAATAGTATAATAATGTTGACCTTTAAGCTTTTCAGAAATATTCACTATGATTTTGTTATTGCTGTTTCTTCAATCTTTTTGATATTGTTATGTTTCTAAACGACAGTGGATAATAAGATGTCAGATTTTATACTTTGATTCAAACTTTGAAGACCATTTGGATTTTTTGGAATGATGGGCTCTGAGCCATTTATAACTCATTTGTTAAAAACATGTAAGTCTTCAAATAAATGAATACCTTGGGAAAAAAAAAAGATCTTGTGGTTGAGACAACTCTGCTTCTGTCAGAGTTACCTAGGGTAAATAATTCGGATTTCTGGTTTTCCTTCCTATAAAAGAAAGTTGGATTATATGGTCCTAAAAACTGTAATATTTGGTAATTCTAAGCTTTAAATTCATGTTCCTATTTGGTTTGTAAGTGATGAATATTAAGCATTCTTGGTTTTCTTTACATACTTCTATGACCACCAGTGACAGTTGGGCCCTCTGAATTTTTCAGTTTAATTTTTTTCTACCTGGTAATTAAATGCCAAATACAAAACTGTATGTGCTTTACACAAAGACTTGCTATGTAACAAAAGTGGAAGGTATATTTTTGATTTTTTAGGTGGATTTGAATCCCCCCAGGTTTAGGCCACCAATGCCAGGTTACCTTTACAAATTCTGTTTGGCAAATTCGTAAGACACTAGGTTGCAAATCTTTCTCCTTTCTCTTTTTTCTTTCTTTTTTTTCTTTTTCTATAATCTCTCACCACTGAAAACTCATAACAGTTACAGGTTAGCAAGCAGATCATGGAGCAAATGCCCTCTAGTCTCTTGGAGAGTCTAACACTTAACACTGTCTTCTCTGCCTGCCCCTTAGTATTATACATAAAAGTTTCAGGTGGCTGCAGCCCTAGTATTTTAAAAATAAAAACTTGAATTCCAAATACACCTGTAAGACCAAGAAAAACATAAATTAGACTATATGGTATATGTAAATTGATATGGAGTATGTGAAAAAAATACTCTTTGTTCTTGGTGGTTATATTTAAATCATACTTTTAAAATCAAAAGTCTGTAATATGATAGTTCTATAAGTTATATCTAAATGTGTATGAATGCATCAAACAGATTTGTTTTATGCATGGAGTACAAGTATAACCCTTAAGTTCTTAGTGAAATTTATACCTATTTTTATCAAACTTTAATATTTATGGTTTTAATTATATTTAATGGGCAAATTTGAAACACAAACTCAAATACAGTTCTTGTGTCTGTTATTGAAACACATTATCATTTAAAACAGTTTGTAATATTTTCTTTTATAAAAATAACATGCTATACACACTGACACTCTTGTTCTTTGCACAATCTATGAATTAACCAATAGCTAGAATGAGAATGAACTTTTAGAAATCCCTTGGTTCTATGCCCTCATATTACTTGTAAGCAACTGAGCTCAGAGAGCTTAAAGGACTTGTCTAAATTCTTATATCTTTCTAGTCCCAAAATTAGTATGACAAAGAACCCAGTATGAAAGCTCAGAAGTAGTCTGTTGTATAGATCTTTTCATTGTTATGAGGACATCCTCTATTAGAAACAAGAGAATGAGTTCTTTTGATCACTGGTGTCAAAGTTAGAGCGTGTCTTTATTAACACATGCAACAAACCTACTTCATAGAATAATCCCCTCATTAAAAATGTTTGTTTTAGATTTCATTTTATCATAATTGATTGTAAGATTCGGAGAATGCCAAACCCCATTTATAGTTAAAATGCTATTAACTGCTAGAAAATCTTCTCCTGATGGTCTTCTAATCTCTGTGGGCTGTGACTCAATGATTTTAAATCTCATTTTCTAAAGCTTTGCAGATTGTTAACGTAGCCCAGTGAGTGCAACAGGATTAAACACAAATCTGAACACACAGTACTTTTTGAGGTCCGTTTAGAGCTGAATAAGTGGTTTGCTCTACTGAATAATTTATTGTAATTCACTTTAATAATTTTCCGTTTTTATTATGAGCACTATACATGCATCTAAAGCTCTAAATGTGAATTTTTTGCCTCTTTAACCCTTAGCTGCCTATCTTATTTAAATAACCTCATTCACACTACTGGAATTAATATGTTAGAATAAATTGATCCCTTGTATTTTATAATACAGGTATCTGTCTTTGATACACCAAAAAAGTATATTCGATACCACATGTTCTCACTCATATGTGGGAGCTAAAAAAAATTGAGTGCATAGAAGTAGAGTGTGGAATTGTGGTTACTAAAGGATGGGATTGGGAGTAGAGAGGGGGAATTGGAATGGGGTTTGGGAGAGGTTGGTTAATGGATACAAAATTACAGCCAGATAGGAGGAATAAGTTCTAGTGTTCTTTAGTATGGTAGGGTAACTGTAGTTAATAGTAATTTATGTTTTCAAATAGCTAGAAGAGAGGATTTTGAATGGTCCAACACAAAGAAATGATAAATGTTTAAGGTGATAAATATGCTAATTACCCTGATTTGATCATTACATTGTATACGTGTGTCAAAATATCCCATAAATATTTATGGGATATTTTGTACCCCATACATATGTACCCCATAAATATGAACAATTATTACATGTCAATTTAAAAAGTGCATTTTGAAAGATCAGGGCTGCTGAATTATTTTAAAATTTATTCAGAAAGCTTATTGGTTTTGATGTCCTCCTTTGTACCTATTGTACATATTACTTATTTCTATATAGTGGACTTTATATCATTTAAAGTGCTCTTATTTCTATCTCTTTTCAACTTTCTAACATCCTAGTGTTAAAACCTCAACAACTGGAATCTCAGATTTTAAAAATACTTATTTATTTAAAATGAGAGTAACTACAGTAGTGTGATATCTGCATTTATCAGTGGTTTGATAAGGTATGTAAATCGTACTGACCATAGTGAGATTCCTGGTAATTATTTTAATAGGTGAGTAAAAGTATTTAACAAAATGGAAATAAAAACATTAATAGATTTTTCAAGTTTAATAGGTATATAGGTCTCTTGTACAATGTGTGCTATCAAGTATTCAATATGTGAAAATATAAAATACTTTTCACCACTATAATGCCATTGTATGATTTTTATTCTACATATCTTCTCTAATGGCACTTACTATCTTTTACAAACTATTTTCTGTTGCATGTTAATTTTTAGGTATTGCATTGTTCAAGATTTTTCATCCTTTAAGGAAGGCAAAAATATGTAACTTAATCACTTGAAAATGAACTGTGTCATTATGCATATTTTCTGATAGAGGCTGTCAAAGATAAAATAATAACACTTCCTGCCACCATAAGAAGTATGGTCACTTCAGGACAGCACTGAGTCATACTTCTGGGGCCAGTAGGAAAAGTTTTCATCATTGGCAGCCACCTGGGCTCTTCATGTTCCGTGGCAAATGGCAAACTGGCACATAGTATAACTTAAGTATTTCTCAAATGTCTAAGTCCTTGGAAAAATTAATGCTAAATAGTATAAAAACTGAAATCTATGACTTTATATTGAACCAGTGGTTTTGAATTCTTAGTTATGCCTATTTCACACATTTGTAATTCTAATTTAGTTGAACTAAATTTGAATTATAACTTGAAACGTTAAAATGGAAGCACCTTGTACAGTGAATAACTCAAGAATTGAGCCTTGTTATTGTATTTTTTTAATGCGTTACCCACTCTCAACCTAAGTAGCACTGGAATATGACCCTTAATGTTTTTCCCTATCTGTCTTTGTAAGATACTGCTGCTAATTTAACCTAGATCTCTGCTTGACTTGTAATCTATATGTATATCTAAAGTATTTATGCAATTTTACAGAACAGTAATACAATATTTGAAAACTTGGTTGATTACCCTTCATAAATACCAATAAAACTTGGAACTACAGAAACTGCCAACCTCCATCCACTCAGATAAATAACTTGAAAGCATAAATGCTGTTTAAAAGTGTTTTATTAATATGATTCAACATACTTATAAGTACCTTATAAAAAATAAAATCTTTAATCAAATGGTCAGCTTCTGAGTATATATCCTCAAATTATGCCTTATATGTATTTTTTATATAGAAGTAATTTGCATATCCTTCAAATGAAAGGAAATTTATTTTAGAGACAATAGTCCCTCTATCTTTGGAGTCTTATGTGAAACAAACACATAGTTTACTAATTATAACAGAACTAATTTTGTATGTTTGGGTAATATTTTTATTTGTATGTGAGTTAGTTTTTTAATAATAAAACATGTTGCTACCTACTTAGATGTTTTAAAAATTTCTCTAGACATTTGAATACATTATAAAACCCTCTTAGGATAATGCAGTTATTCCTTTTCTTAGGGGATCAGCATAGGCCCATTCTAAGTTTTGTCAGATTTAAGTCACATTAACTTGTGCTCCCAAAGAATGGGCCTGTCAGGTTGTCCACTATGACTACCACCAGCATAAATAGTCACTATATTATAATGTGTAAAACTGTGACCTTTGAAGCTAACTACACCTAGATTTAAATGCCAGCTTTGCTATTTATTGGCTATATGAATTTGGATACATAATAACCTCTTTGAGTTATGCAGTTTTCTCATTTTTAAAGTGAGGAAATAAAAACACTTACCTCAAAGAGTATTGAGGTTTAAATGAAGTAGTCTGTGTAAAAGATGTACTAAGTCACTGGCACTTAGTACATTCTAATTTAATGTTGGCTACTTTTAGTACCACCACCATCATCTATAAAGAAGGGTTGTAGTAAGGGGGTGATAATATATGCAAAGATCACAGTAGAAGGAAATTTTTGTTACAACCAGGCATCATGCCAGTAATCTGCAATTAATTAATGCTGTAATTGAAGTTCAATGTAAAAAATGTATTTTTTGAGCCATTCCAATTTAATTTCACTGAAATTACCTAATGAAATTAGAGACAAATAAAAAATTACCGAGAAAATGTACATAGAAATAAAGAGTCCAAGAATCGGCAGCTTATCTCAACATGGCCTGCTCATATAAAAATTTCTGATTATAGAATGCTATGCCTTAATATATTTAGATGCCTCTGTTCTGATCATTTAAAAAAGTCATACTTCTGAAATGTAGAACTCCACATAATTTCCATTTGGTTTTACATGGTATTTTATTAGGACTTAGCAATGTCTGAATTTCTGAAGACTTTAAGAATAGTTTTTGGCACATGGGTACAATAAATATTTCTTAAATGAATAAATGAATGGAATCACACTAGCTAATAAAACTTGATCTCAAGCAACTACTACTACTCTTAAACTTTTATGTAATTTGTCAATTTAGGGGCAAGGCCAGAAATATTGTAGGTCTCCTTTTTCTTCTCTTTCTCCTTTTCAATACCTAAGGAAGATACATTTTATTTAAGATCAGAGATTTCCTTTTTATATGTTTCTGTAGAACATTTTTATTGAAAGCTGTTCTGTAAGTGAAAAATTCAAACGTTATTGCCTGAATGAAAAACCAGATCAAAATATGTAGAGAAAATAGTTTTCAATGAGTAAAATGTCTTAATTCTTTTTGGACAAACTTGCCTAAATTTAGAAGGTTCATTATGGATAGGATGAAAGGGCAGATGAAAGAACACATTTTAAAATTTTATGTTTCAATGACTCCTTTCTTTCCTACTTCCTTATAAGTGTTTTGCAGTGCTAGAAGTATGCAAGTAGAGTTTTAAAAGATTTTAGTCTTTTTAGCTTTTAAGTCCAAGAATATAAACATACAGATATACCTTGTTCAAGCGTGTTCCTTTTGGCCAAGATTTATCTTTTCTGAACAATGATTTGTTAAATTAGGAATTCTATTATAAGCCAGGATGTCAACAATACTAAGAGTATTAGAATGAATGGGCTTAGAAAACTGGGTTAAGAAATGATCAGGAAGAAAGTCAGGAGGTTGGATAGTCCACTATAAAGAATCTTAAAATAGATAAAAATTTTCTGCAAGGGTAGATAGCAACCTTTTGGCTTTTTAATGTTATGTGATAAAAAAAAAATAGTGAATTTAAAAATTGGAAATAATATGGGTTTATATTTCTTGATCATTATCTAAATCTACAGACATTTTCATTATTAGAATAAATTATTAATATTTTTAAATGATTTTTACATTTTCATATTTAGTTTTAGCCAAGCAAATATCGCTCGTGGGTTCATGGCACATCATTTTTCAGTAGTCCATTTTTCCCCTTTTCTTTCATAATCATGTCATGTAGTCCTGTAGTGAGAGTGTGTATGTGTGTACATGTGCACCTATATGCCTCTTTCAGTAGTGTACCAAGTCCTGTCTAGAGTAGAGACACCTATATAACATATAGCAATCCCTATCTTTTGGTTAATTTCATTTTAAGAATCGATCAGACAGACATTTTGTTTTTTACCACCTTTGTTTTTAGATCACGGCACAGCTCATTCTGGAAGAAACAAATGGAAATGGCATAGTCTTTGATCCTTGGAAACTTCTAATGTACAATAAATGTAAAACTCGATACTTGTATAAATAATCACTATTCACGATGTGCCTACTAAGTGTCAGCCACTTTTCATACTGACGTGATTTGCACATTGCAGCAGCATCTCTAGGGTAGATGTTATTAACCAGTTTCAAAGATGAAACAGATTAAATGCCTTACTAGTAAATGGCAGATTCAAAAATCAGAACCCAGGGTCCTCTGACGCCATAAACCATGCATTTTCTCTCAAACATATGGTCTTCCAAATTAAATAAGAACACCTACCCAATAGTGACCCTTATTTTTCTCTGGTTCATCTTAACGTGAGTTCGAAGTGCTTTTTTCTGCTGAATACAAAAGGATAAATACAGGGCTGCCACATCCATACATGGTTGTGTAGGTTAGTAGCAGATAACCTGCACAACTCTATACTGTGTCATTGGATAAGTAAAGACATAGAGTTGCTAACCTAGGCCAAGTAAAAGGACCCTTCATAACCCCTATTTTTGTTTATTCCATAGAATTTGGAAAATTAGAATAAATTATTAATATTTTAAAATGATTTTTACATTTTCATATTTAGTTTTAGGTAATGTAAATGTTAATGCTGACGGCTATATTTGAAGTTATGATCAACTTAGCAGGCTTAATATTTTAAAACAGTATGTATGTGACTTTTTCATTTTTAATCTAGTAACTCATACGAAATTTTAGTGGCAAATGAGCACATAGATTATATTACAACATTTTACAAATAAAAATATACTTTTAGTATCTTAGAACATGAAACGAGTTGACAGCTCCTAAGTATGCTAAAAGAGAGGATAATGCTAAAGTAGTTAATAACGATATCTTTATATTTATTTGACATAATTTCTTGTGCTTGGTTTACCATCTTAATTATGTTTAGGACATAATTCTTAAATTGATCTGTTGAATCCTTAAACTCATGATTGAGTCAATCCTATAAACAAGTACATCAAACCTATGAACAGGAAGAGCCAGAAAAACACTGGAAAAGTATAAGAGAAGATTCGCTTTACCAGCCATTAAAACTTCTATAATAAAAACAGTATGGATAAGTAAGGACATAGATTTGCTAACCAAGGGCAAGTAAAAGGAACCTTTTAAATTTCCTTTGCTGGCCCATGCATTGACAGACATACCAGTGGAACAGCATAGAAAACCTAGAACTAGATCCTGGCATATAGATGCTGGAGAGGATGTGGGAAATAGGAACACTTTTACACTGTTGATGGGAGTGTAAATTAATTCAACCATTGTGGAAGACAGTATGGCGATTCCTCAAGGACCTAGAAATAGGAATTCCATTTGACCCAGCAATCGCATTACTGGGTATATATCCAAAGGATTATAAATCATTCTGTTATAAGGACACATGCAAACGAATGTTCATTGCAGCACTGTTTACAATAGCAAAGACTTGGAACCAACCCAAATGCCCATTGATGATAGACTGGACAGGGAAAATGTGGCACATATACACCATGGAATACTATGCAGCCATAACAAACGATGAGTTTGTGTTCTTTGTCGGGACATGGATGAACCTGGAAACCATCATTCTCAGCAAACTGACACAAGAACAGAAAATCAGACACCGCCTGTTCTCACTCATAGGCGGGTGTTGAACAATGAGAACACATGGACACAGGGAGGGAGCATCACACACTGGGGTCTGTGAGTGGAAACTAGGGGAGGGACAGCAGGGGATGGGAAGTTGGGGAGGGATAACATGGGGAGAAATTCCAGGTATAGGTGATGGGGAGGAAGGCAGCAAACCACATTGCCATGTATGTACCTATGCAACAATCTTGCATGTTCTTCACATGTACTCCAAAACCTAAAACGCAATAAAAAATATATAAATATATATATATATAAATTTTATATAAATATATAAATATATATTTTATGTATTTTATATATTTTTATATATATAATTTATATATATATATAGGAAATGTATTATGACAAAGGTTGCATCACAAATCATTGGGGAAAAGATGATTGTCCATTGGCATTTGGAAAGAGATATGGTTAATACCTTGCAGCATACACAAGAACAACCTCCAAGTGAATTAGGAATCTAAGTGTGAAAATTAAAGCCACAAAAGTACTAAAAAACTCAAGATTTTAACACTGGTAAATATTTCTAGGGACAATTTCACGTACAATAGGAAAATTTCATTTTGACATGGTAGGCTCTCCCCCCTCATTTTGCAGATGTGATATATTTGCAGGTAACAGGCATAGGGGAAATCGATTCTCCATCAGTGTTCTCAATCTTGTCACCAGCTACATGTATTCTCTTTAAAACATCACTGGCAAAATTATAAATTTATACTGTTATTTTTAAGAGTAGACTCACCCTTGGTTACCATGATTTGTTTATATACATTAACAAGCAGTTCTACCCTAAATTTTATCATATGAATTTCAGTGTCAATTAGTCTAACTTCATAAAATATCAAAGGTAACTCAGATTTCATGATGGTGAAATATGGAAAGTTATGTTAAATTCTACTGTGACTATGATGATCATAAAGTTTAGTTATAGAGAGAAAGTTAATTGGTGATTCTTCACTAAGGAAAGATTTTGGAAGGAAAAGATCTTACATAAAATGTATGGAAACCCACAAAAGTAACTTTAAACTTATATTGAATTTTAAAATAAAGCAGAAAGGATGCTCATTATGCAAGCATGTATTAAATACCTTCTGTGAACTAGATTGTATTCTGGCAATACAAAAATGGCATTTATTCCCATAGCTGGTCTTACTATTAATAAGTATCTGATAATGAAATGCAGAATCTTTTCCTAAATAAGGGTTATTGACTCCAATGTAAAAGTTTTCATTCTTTATACATCTGCTGTTATATTTCATGTATACCTCATGCTACATGGCAAAGCAAAGGATAAACTGGGTAAACTACAGTACATTTTAAATAACTACTTCCAAAAAATGGCATTGTATAACAAACTATTCCACATAGGGTCTTTCATTGCAGCTTCTATTGTCGTAAGTAGAAACATGCAGCAATATGTAGCTAAAGTAAACAAAATTGCAAGAATAGTTTAATTAGTTGACAGAACCAGTGTACCTAATCACTTACCTTTCGTGGAATTTGCTTTGAGGAAAAAAAAATAGCCTATTCTGGGATCCATGTAGGAGAGATGCAACATACTTCTATAAGAAACAGTGGCTCACTAAAGCATAACTTCTTAAGGAGTAAAGAGGGAGAAATGGGGATGATGAGATTTTATCAGAAGCTAGGGTTTATCTGTATAGTTTTTAAAAGGTCGCCTAAGTGTTTTTTAACAGGACAGTATTTAAATTTTAATGTTCTGTCATTTTTCCCTTTTATGGCTACTCATTGTTGTATCTTGCTTAGGAAGACACTTTCCATCCCTATATTATATAAATCTTTTCCTATATATTGTTCCAGTATATTCATTTCTTAAAAACTTTAGTTAGCATTTTATTATGTAATTTTAAAAAATGTCCAGTATATTCTGGCAAAATGTGGTGGTTCATTCCTGTGTAGACTTTGGGAGGCCAAGGCGGGCGGATCATTTGAGGTCAGGAATTTGAGACCGGCCTGGTCAACATGGTGAAACCCCGTCTCTACTAAAAATACAGAAATTAGCTGGGTGTTATAATGCGTGTGTAATCCCAGCTACTTGGGAGACTGAGGCAGGCAAATCACTTTAACCTGGGAGGCAGAGGTTGGAGTGAGCCAAGATTGTGCCACTGTACTCCAGCCTGGGCAACAAGAGCGAAACTCCATCTAAAAAAAAAAAAAAAAGTACAATATAAAATAGAGGATCTGACTTTACTGTTTTTCCAGGTGGAGAGCCAGGCGATCTAACACAACTTATGGGGTAATTTTCCCCTCACTTATTTGAAATGCTAACTTTATAAAAAATCAAAATGATAAACCTCAATTATGTAAACTAAAATACACATGGATAGGTCTGTTTCTGGATTCTTCCCTTTTAGATGCATTTATCCATTTTCTGTTTCAGTGCAATTTTGAATTATTGTTGCTTTATAGATGTTTGCTATCTGAATGGCAAGTTTCCCCACCCCCATGTTTTGCTTTTACAAATATTTCTTGATTACTGCCCATTTTTCCTCTCACGTGGAACTTTGTTTGTCAAGGCCCACACAAAAATAATCTCATTAGGATATTGACTAGGATTGCACTGAATTTATAGGTTAATTTAGAGAAAATTAATATCCATATGCTATTGGGCATTCTTATCCAGGAATGTGCTGTACTTTCTTGCTTATTTGGATCTTCTTTTATATTCTTCAGTGGAATTTGATAGATTTTTAAAAAATAAATGTCATCTACATTTCTCTTTAGGCTTATTCCTAGTTTATTGTTTGTTTGTTTGTTTTTTACCAATCGTGAATGGAATTTTTTTCATTACATTTTCTAATTGGCTTTGCTGTGTATGGGGGAAGTTATTGTATACGGCTCTTGTATTTGACTACCTTAATAAACTTGCTTATTGGTCTTTCAGTTTATTTTCTTTGTAAATTTTCTTTGATTGATTTTCTTGATATTTCTAAGTAAATATTATGCATATGTTGATAGACTTTTTATCATCTAATATCCATAACTCTTCTTTTTCTTTCCTGTCTGCTTTTGCTAGGACCACGACTTAATGTTGAATATTCTTGACCTTTAGTTAATAAGCATGCTGCTTGAGTTTCACTATTATATTGATCATGATGATTCTGAATTGTTCTAAATTGCTCTGCATTTGACAAGGTCTGGTTAATTGATATATTAACTTTCAAATTTGTAATTAAATTTTGTAATTAAAAATAAATATATTTATATAAATCCTAACAGTTGGTTCAGAAAAGTTAGTTTAAGGAAATGATCATTCATGGTTCCTGAGTCTTAAGGGTTTAGCTTGCTAAGTAGATTCTACATAGGAGAGTATCAAAGTAGCATGTAGACTCTACATAGTAGGCCCAGGGTCCCCAGCCCTTGGGCCATGGACCTGTACTGGTTCACGGCCTGTTAGGAGCCTGGGCCGCACAACAGGAGGCAAGTGACTGATGAATGAGCATTACAGCCTGAGCTTCGCCGCCTATCAGATGACCAGTGGCATTTTAGATTCTGATAGAAATGCACACCCTGTTGTGCACTGAACATTTGAGGGATCCAGGTTGGATGCTCATTATAAGAATCAAATGCCTGATGATCTGAAGTGGAACAGTTTCATCTCTCAACCATTCCCCCATTGTCCGTGGAAAAATTATCTTTCACAAATCCAGTCCCTGGTACCAAAAAGGTTGGGGACTACTGATGTAAGGGATGAGTTTTCATCTTTTATTTCAACTTGGTGACTTAGTTTATCAAGTAACTTGCTTTCAGATCTTATAATAAAAATGTAGTTTTAGCCATAAAACATCTAATTCTATTTTGAGCTGATATCAGTTTATTTATATGTATTGATGATATGATTAACATTTTTATTATTGAACTATTAAGTAGTATAACTATGTGTCCCCATTATTTAGAAATTTTCTGAAAACTGTTTCATTCATTTCTTTGGAAATTCATAAAGCAAGCTTCTGAGAATAAAGAAGTTAAGAGATGTGACCACTGGACCACTCCTAGCTGGGCCAAAGCATATTCCACAAAGTTTATGATCTCCCCTCTCCATTCCTATGTGTCAAGATAAGAAGAGGTGGGTGTAGGGGAGTCAGTATCATGTCTCTTTAGTTTATAGAAATCATGATTTGAAATACATGCTGTGCTTTTTATTATTCTCTAGTTTCTTTTTCTTTTTCTATTGTGTTCTCACAAGATTATCAAGAACCCCTCGTCCCCTTCCTGTTCAGGAAGAAGTCATTTTGGTTGTTTTTTTCTCCTTCTTGGCAAGATTTGAGATTGTCATGAAAAGTAATGAAATCTATTTTATATATAAAATTTTCCATGGATGACATGACTCAGTTTTGAATAGAAATGCAAGGTTCCATTTTGAATTCTTTACCTTTTTTGGATTATAGCACTGGTAGGTTAAGATCAGAGTTCTTTGTTCATAACTAACATGTATAAAACTTAACAGGAATTGAAAGTTGCTTTTATCATTATTGAATGAATCACACACTTCTTAAATGACTTTTAATCTGTGATGCTGTAACCAAAGGAACATGGTTCCTGGGAGGCTGCTGACAATAAAAAGTAATTGTAGATTTTCTTGTGTTGTTACATATTTTAGTATATTTCTTATTTTCTTCTTTGAAATATAAAGTTCTTATTCACTGTAGGATCCTTATACATTTTTTTCCCATTTCTAGAAAAATACCTTGAATCAGTAGCCTGCTGTTTAAAGTTATCATGAGTAGTGAACTATTGCCTTTGGCAAAAAAGCAGTTTGATCCAACTATACATTTAAAATAGGTAATATTCATCTCTCCCATATACGTTAATTTAGAAATGTCTGCCAATTTTCTATACACTTCACCGTGATTATTTGCAATTATTATCAACATTAGCTTTTACTTTTTATATTTATAACATTTGCAAAATAGTGCAGGAAATTCCCTTTAATATGTGGCTACTCAGGATGACTCTCAGTAGGTTGATGGTTTCTTCCACAGGTTGACTTACAGCTGTCTTGAATATAATCCTGTGTAGCAGGCAATGGTAGTGTATTTATATGTACACAAAGCTTGCATCCTTCAGGTTCTTCTCATTGAAATACACCAGTGGAGAGCTTGCTAAAAGATTGTTTGCACAGCTGCTTTCAGGCAGTGACTGAAGTCTCATAAGAAAGTGAACCAATATACTCTTGTTGAGCCAAGCTCAGAAGTTTCTTGGATAGTGCTTTACATAATATAAAGTCATTACATGTGTTGGATCTTTGCCCTTACCTAACTTCCCCCAGCCTCCACTCCACTCCACATTCTTTCTTTTCTTGCTTAGTCTCTTTTTAGTAGAAGAGCTTTTGTTTACCCTTTTATGTCTTGTGAAGGTATTTAAAAAAATTTGTCTTCTCATATGACACTGTTATCTAAGGATCTTAAATTACATATCACGTTAGTTTTTTTAAATCTTGAGACCTAAGTGAAGACGATGTCCATATATTTTTCTCTTCTTATAGACTCCTATCTATGAAACTAGGTTTTTGAGAAGTAATGTAATCACAGGAGAATCATAAGAATATTAAGTTCTTTTAACTGTTGGGTTGCCAACAGTATGAATGTGGTATTAAATCCTGACTTGGACTTTGCAAATGTCATCTAAAAGTTCTTAAATTCCTGGCAAGCAATTACACTGTGCTAAGAAACAGATGTTATCGAGGTTAATTTGTGAGTGGAGAAGCAATGTTGTCTCTGTGTTAAGAAGAGATGAGTTCAGGATTTGAAAATATATATTTTTATATATACATAAAATATAATAATTATATAGTATATTTTAATTATGTATATATATATCTCTCTGTCACACTGTTTCTTATTCACAGCATTAGTCAAGGATTTGATAGACACTCTCCCCACCATCCTGATTCAGATGCATCTGCAGAACTTTTTATTCCTTCCTTTCTGACTTTCAGGTATTTCTTCTAATTCCTATCCCCTTGTAAAATTTGGAGTCTGAAGGGAACCAAGGGAAAGCAGTGATTACAACTGACATCTTCCAGTTTGACTGGTGAAAGGAGAAACCCCACTTCCTCAATGAACATTGATCATAGTAAAATGCTGTCATAATTCAGGAGAATTTTGCTGAGCAGAGAGGAATTATAAAAAACATTAGAAGACATTTTCAGAGTTCTTTGATAAATGTTTGATAAGGAACATGAGCTTATATTGTTTGTGGTTTCTTTCCTTTTTTTGAAGAACTTCTGCCACATTCTTTTAGAATTCGTAACAATATTGTGCAGGTTGAGACTAATTTTTCGTTTAGCCTGGTGAATTTCTCCACAGGCCTCACTTTTGGGAAAATTAGGAAGTTTTCTAAGTATCCCTAAAACAAGAAATTATTTATTCAAATAAACATAATTAAAATTAGTTTAGAATAGACTTTTTATCTCCATTTAGTTATAATAATTTGTCTAGCTTACAGTTCCTTTGTTGTCTATTGATTTCTGAGAAATAGTTGTTAATTCTTGAGTATCATTATTTTCTAATTGGGACTAATTCCAAAAAGGGCATGGCTAGATAACCTAGAAACATAAGCCTAATTGTGTCTATGTGTGTATATATATTACCAGTCATCATTATTGTCCTATTTGATGACTTCATCACTTATTGAAAAAACTCAAGTCTCTTTTTGCCTTGACAAGTGTTGCTCTAGTAATGTTGGTTATTATTTTAGAGCTTGTTAGAAATACAAAATCTCAGGCCACACTCCAGACCAACTAAATCAAAATTTACTACAGTTTAATCAGATTCCCAGATGTTTTATATGCACAGAAAATTTGAGAAGCAGTAGAAAACTGACCTTGTTTTGAGTAGCAATTAGAAATTTGTAATTAATTTATAATTTTAAAATAAAATTGGAATTATTTTGAGAAAATCTTATCAATTTTAGGAAAAAGCAGGCCTTCAAAATAGGCTATTTTCCTGGGTCAAGTAAAACTTAGTTCATAGGTGAAAATAAATTATTTGGCTTTTAATTTCATTATGTTATGCTACAAATTGATTCTGATATATAAAACAAAACAAAAAAATTGAATGTTACCACTTATATTATTTTTAGGAAACATATCAGAAATGGCTGTGGTATAAATGTAGGATTCTTTTTATCCTGACAGTAAATCTTTACTTGTGATAAGAGATCAAAATTCATAGCTTTATTTTAACTTTAAAATTCAATAAAAGTAATGACAGTTTAGTGATTAGATGTAAAGCACATGTTGACTAAGTATTTAAATTGGCCCAGTATTTTAGAACTTTTTTTTTTTTTTTTTTGAGGCAGAGTCTCACTCTGTCACTCAGGCTGAAGTGCAGTGGCTAGATCTTGGCTCTCTGCAACCGCCACCTCCCAGTTCAAGCAATTCTCCTGTCTCAGCTTCCCAAGTAGCTGGGACTACAGGTATGTGCCACCACGCCTGGATAACTTTTTGTATTTTTATTACAGACAGGGTTTCACCGTGTTAGCCAGGCTGGTCTCGATCTCCTGACTTGTGATCTGCCTGCCTCGGACATCCAGAGTGCTGGGGTTACAGGCGTGAGCCACCGCGCCTGGCCAGAACATGTTTTAAGAGTCAAAAAATTCTAAAGCACCAAAGGATTTTGTGTGTGTGTGTGTGTGTTTGACCCTGTAAACTTATTGAGTAGTTAATAATGCTGACATTCATTTATAGTGGGCAAGTGTGTGTGTGTGTGTGTGTGTGTGTGTGTATTTGAAATGATGAATAAGATTTGTTTTGTATTAGTGAAGGATCACAGGGGATATACTGAGATTAGGTTTAATAGTAGATGGTGCCCTTTGTTTCTGCAGTTACTTTTATGCTAGAATTTTCTTTTGTGGAAATTGCTTCAGTCATATTTAATAAGATGCATATGTCTCAATATGATTGGCTGTAACTTCTAAAGGCAGTTTTTTACCTCTATATTACTATACAGTTTTTCTAGAATTACCACTTTTGAAGGTAATTTACCTCTTACTACATCTTTCTGTTGATTTTGATTTCTTATTCAGGAGACAATGGATACAGTTCTAAATAATGTATAAAGTAAGTTCTACTTATAGAATTTTTTTTTAACTTCCCTTAATAAGAGGAGAGTAAGAGGAATTTTAGATAGGAATAGAGAAATAAAATGGCCAAAGAAAGAACATATGTAGAAAAGCTTCAACTTGCATAGCTAAAATAGTCAACCAAGTGAAGGTGCCAAGCAGGAAGTTTAACTCCTACCAAAGACGATCCTTTCAATGGGAAAAGGCAAATTGGCCACAAGTCACTGTTCTACATGTTGAAACCAGAGAGAGTTTTTCTGAACACAGCCTTCAGTCATGGTGGCCTTCTTTCAATGCCTCATATTCTCCCTCCTGTCTCCAAGCTGTTTAGTCCTTGCTCTTTTTAGGGTCTAGTACTCTTTCCTCCTGTGGCTAGTTAACTCCTATTCATCTCCAGATCTCAGTTCTTGCCACACTTCTCCCAGGAAATGTACCCCTGATCTCTCTGATGTGGTCAGATCACATTATGGGCTGTCAGAGCACCATGCCACTTTCCTTTCCTTCAATTACTTGTTAGGGTTGTTTGTGTAATTACTTACTTAACATGATTCTCTCTCAATTAACTATTACTTTAGTAAAAAGGGGCCATATCCGTTTCTGCTCACTTTACTCCTTAGAATAATGCCTGGCTCAAAAATAGGCATTCAACAAATATTTGTTCAAATAATAAATGCAAGTTGGTATCAGGAATTAGAAAAGCAGTGAGGTGAACATCCTGATACTAGGGACAGGAAGGGAGGCGTTCCTTAGGAAAATCATATAGAAGTCTGCGTTGTAGAAGAATAAAGAACAGGCAGTCATTGACTTTGGACCTAGTTTAAATCTAAAAATATCAGGAGCATTAAGGAAGCCTGGGACTGAGATAAGCCAAGATTAGATGTGTCCTCAGAAGTAAAGTTGAATCAGCAAGTTTTGCCCTTTACAATGGCAAGTCTCCAGCATTGTTCGCATTACTACTTCCTCTTACCTCCCACCTGGAAGACTGTCTCCTCTTGCCCTTGGGCAAGTCCTCCCTGGAAAAGATAATCTCTCCCAGCACCTTGACAAAGATGACTGACTAATTCTTCGTGACACTGATTCTTTTAAAATTCATCTAGATATCATTTAGGTACAAAATTCTTTTTTTCCCTTGATATGTCTAGTGTACAGTTTTCAGCATGTCCTCACACTCAATATTGCTTAGATATTAAGTGAAAATATTTAAAAAGGTAACTATTAAATCCCATCATGATTAGGCAAATTATTTTTTCATGATGAATTAGCATTGGGCAAGACATCATACTGATGACTTCCATGTAGAATATACTAAATTTAGCAAATCATTGCCACCAGGGGTTACTTTGTATTCAATAGAAAAGAAGATTGTATTTCTATTAGAGAAGTTTGATTACGCATAGATAGACGGTAACATTCGTAATCAGATATAAAATAGTAACTCACAGCTGTGACTTTCACATACCCATATGCCTCCGAAAATGCTTAGGTTTAATTAAAATTTGAAAGGAGCAAATTTGGGCTATTTAAGGTTAATCTGTTGGTTAATTTGTACTTTTTATTATGGTAAAATATAGATAACATAAAATTTGCCATTTTAACCATTGCGTTTTTAAGTGTAAAATACACACATCATCAAATGTACTGTCTTAGCCATATTTAAGTGTTCAGTTCACTGGCATTAAGTACATTCACACTTTTGTGCTATTGTCCTCAGCATCCATTCACAGAATTCTTTTCATTCTTGCAAAACTGAAACTCTTTACTCATTAAACAGCAATCCTTATTTGCCCTCCCCTCAGCCTCTGGCAGCCCCATTCTACTTTCTGTCTCTGAATTTGGTGATTGCATGCCTCATATAAGTGGAATCATACAGTATCTGTCCTTTTGTGAATGACTTATTTCACTTAGCATAATGTCTTCAGGGTTGATCCATGCAGTACCATGCATCAGCACTTTCTTTTTAAGGCTGAATGAAAATGTATATACATTTAAAAACATGTATACAACATTTTAAAAAATATTTTTAATTTTTATGGGTACATGAGATGTTTTGATATAGGCATCCAATGTGGAAGAATCGCATCATGGAAAATGGGGTATCCATCCTCTCAAGCATTTATCCTTTGTGTTACAAACAATATAACTATATTCTTTTAGTTATATTAAAATGTGCAATTTAATTACTGACTATAGTCACTCGGTTGTGCTGTCAAATAGTACAACTTACTGATTCTTTCTAAATATATTTTTGTATGTATTAACCTTCCCCACCTGCCCTTCACCTCCCCCGACCACTACCCTTCTCAACCTTTGGTAACCATCCTTCTACTCTGTCTCCATGAGTTCAATTGTTTTAATTTTTAGATCTCACAAATAAGTGAGAGCATTTGATGTTTGTCTTTCTGTGCCTAGCTTATTTCACTTGACATAATCATCTCCAGTTCCAACCATGTTGTTGCAAATGACAGGATCTCATTCCTTTTTATGTCTGAATATTACTCCTTATATATGTACTACATTTTCTTTATTCATCTGTTGATGGACACAGGTTGCTTCAAAATCTTGGCTATTGTGAACAGAACTGCAGCAAACATGGGAATGCAGATAGCTCTTTGATATCCTGAATTCCTTTCTTTGGGGTATATACCCAGCAGTAGGATTGCTGGACCATGTGGTAGCTCTATTTTTTAGTTTTTTTGAGGAACCACTATCCTCTATAGTGGTTGTACTAATTTACATTCCCAACTGTGTATGAGGGTTCCCTTTTCTCCACATCCTCACCAGGATTTGTTATTTCTCATCTTTTGGATATAAGCCATTTTACTGGGGTGAGATGCTATTTCATTTTAGCTTTTCTTCGCATTTCTCTGATGATCAATAATGTTGAATACCTTTTCATATGCCTTATGGCCATTTGTATGTCTTTTCAGAACTGTCTATTCAAATCTTTTGCCCATTTTTTAACCAGATTTTTTCCTATAGAGTTGTTTGAGCTTCTTACATATTCTGGTTATTAATCCCTTGTCAGATGAGTAGCTTGCAAATATTTTCTCCCATTTTGTGGGTTGTCTCTTCACTTTGTTGATGGTTTTCTTTGCTATGCAGAAGCTTTTTAATTTGATGTGATCCCATTTGTTCACTTTTGCTTTGGTTGCCTGTGATTGCATGGTATTACTCAAGAAATCTTTGCCAAGACTGGTGTCCTGGAGAGTTTCTGCAATGTTTTCTGGTAGTAGTAGATTCATAGTTTGAGGTCTTAGATTTAAGTCTTTAATAGATTTCTATTTGAATTTTGTATATATCAGGAGATACGGATCTAGTTTCATTCTTCTGCCCATGGATATCCAGTTTTCCCAGCATCATTTATTAAAGAGACTGGCCTTCCCCAGTGTATGTCCTTGGCATTTTTGTCGAAAATGAGTACACTGTGGGTGTGTGGATTTGTTTCTGTGTTCTCTGTTCTGTTCCATTGGTCTCTGTGTCTGTTTTTATGCCAATACCATGCTGTCTTGTTTACTGTACCTTAGTAGTATAATTTGAAATCAAGTGTTGTGATTCCTCCAGTTGTGTTCTTTTTGCTTAGGATAACTTTGGCTATTCTGGGTCTTTTGTGGTTCCATATAAATTTTAGGATTTTTTTTTGTATTTCTGTAAAGAATGACATTGGTATTTTGATAGGAATTGCATTGAATCTGTAGTTTTGGGTGGTATGGACATTTTAACAATATTGATTCTTCCAATCCATGAACATGAAATACCTTTTCAGTTTTTGGTGGCTTCTTCCATTCCTTGCATTAATGTTTTACAGATTTCATTGTAGAGATCTTTCACTTCTTTAAGTTGATTCCTAGGTGTTTAATTTTATGTGGGCCTATTATAAATAAAATTACTTTATTTTCTCTTTCAGATTGTTAACTGTTGGCATGTAGAAATGCTACTTATTTTTGTGTGTTAATTTTGTGTCCTGCAACTTTACTGAATTTATCACTTCTAATAGTTTTTTTGTGGATTCTTTAGGTTTTTTTCAAATATAAGATCATCTTGTCAGCAAATAAGAATAATTTGACTTCTTCCTTTCCAATCTGGATGTCATTTATTTATTTCTCTTGCCTGGCTGCTCTAGCTAGGATTTCCAGTACTATGTTGAATAATGATGGTGACAGTGGGCATCCTTGTCATGTTCTAGATCTTGAAGGAAAGGCTTTCAGTTTTTCTCTATTCAGTATGATACTAGCTGTGGGACTGCCATATATGGCTTTGATTATGTTGAGTTATGTCCTTCTATACTCATTTTTTGAGGGTTTTTATCATGAAGGGATGTTGAATTTTATCAAATGCTTTTTCAGCACCAATTGAAATGATCAGATGTTTTTGTTCATTATTCTGTGTATGTATTACATTGATTGATTTGCATATGTTAAACCATTCTTGCATCCCAGGGATAAATATTTAGTTGTGATGAATGAACATTTTAAAGTATTTAATATTTAATTTAGTATTTGGCTTTCTAGTATTTTGTTGAGGATTTTTGCATCAATATTCATCAGATATATTGGTCTATAGTTTTCTTTTTTCAATGTGTCTTTGTCTGATCATGGAATGAGTTTGGAAGTATTCCCTTCTTTGCTATTTTTCAGAATAGTTTGGGTCAGATTGGTATTAGTTCTCCTTTAAATGTTTGGTAGAATTCACCTGTGAAGCCATCAGCTCCCAGGCTTTTCTTTACTGGGAGACTTTATTATGGCTTCAATCTCATTACTTGTTATTGGTCTATTCAAGTTTTGGATTTCTTTATAGTTCAATCTTGGTAGGTTGTTTTTGTCTAGAAATTTGCTCATTTCTTCAAGATTTTCCAATTTATTGGCATGTAGTTGCTCATAGTAGTCACTAATGATCCTTTGAATTTCTGCAATATCTAGTGTAATGTGTCCTTTTTCACCTCTGATTTTATTTATTTGGGTCTTCTTTCTTATTTTCTTAGTCTAGCCAAAGGTTTGTCAATTTTGTTTAACTTTTCAAAATGCCAATTTTTTGTTTTGTTGTTCCTTTGTATTGCTTTATTTTAATTTCATTTATTTATGATCTTATCTTTATTATTTATTTTCTTCTAGTATTTTAGGTTTGGTTTGCTCTTGCTTTTCTAGTTATTTAAGATGCATTGTTAGGTTGTTTATTTGAAGTTTTTCTTCTTTTTTAATGTAAGCACTTATAGCTATACATTTCCCTTTTGGTATTGCTTTTGCCATATCCCATAGCTTTTGGTATGTTGTTTTTCCATTACCATTTGTTTCAAGAGATTTTTCAATTTCCTTTCTAATTTCTTCATTGATCTACTGATCATTTGGGAATGTGTTGTTTAATTTTCATTTATTTGTATAGTTTCCAAGTTCCCCTTGTTATTTAAGACTTTTTTTGTAAACTAACATGGTCTATCCTTGAGAATGATCCATTTGCTGAGGAAAAGAATGTGTATTCAGCAGTCTTTGGATGAAATGTTCTGTACATACCTGTTAGGTCCATTTGTTCTATAGTGTAGATAAAGTCCAGTGATTCTTGGTTAATTTCTATCTAGAATATCTGTCAAATGCTGAAAGCGGGCTGTTGAAGTCTCCATCTATTATTATATTGGGGGATCTCTCTCTCTTTAGCTTCATTGATATTTGTTTTATATATCTAGGATCTCTAGTGCTTGATGCGTATATATTTGAAATTGTTATATTCTCTTGTTGAATCAACCCCTTTATCATTCTATTATTTTGTCTCCTTTTATAGATTTTGTCTTGAAATCTATTTTTTCTTATATGAGTATAGCTACTCCTGTTCTTTTTGGGTTTCCATTGGCATGGAATATCTTTTCCATTCCACTCTTTTTGGTCTATGTGTGTCTTCACAGGTGAAGTGTGTTTCTCATAGGCAACAGATCACTGTGTTGTTGTTGTTGTTATTGTTGTTATTGTTTTTATGCAGCCATTCTATGACTTTTTAATGCAGAGTTTAGTCCGTTTATATTCAGTGTTACTGTTGGTAAGTAAAGACTTCCTCCTGCCATTTTGTTATTTGTTTTCTGGTTGTTTTGTGGTCTTTTCTTCCTTCTTTCTTTCTGTTCTATCTTCCTTTTAGTGAAAGTGATTTTCTCTGTTGATATGATTTAGTTTCTTGGTTTGAGGTTCCCATGAGCCTTGCAAATACTACCTTAATAGCTATTATTTCAAGCTGATAAGAACTTAACACTGTTTGCATAAGCAAACAACAAAAATAAAACTAATAAAAACTGTACACCTCAACTTCATATTCCCACTATTTAACTTTTTGTTGTTTCTATTTAGATCTTATTATACTGTCTGTGTCTTGAAAAGCTCTTATAGTTATTATTTTTTATTGGTTCGTTGTTTAGTCTTTCAACTTAGGATAAAAGGAGTTTGCATATCACAGTTACAGTGTTGTTACAATATTCTGCGGTTTTTTGTGTATGCGTGTGGTTACTATTGCCAGTGAGTTTTATACCTTTAAGTGACTAGTTATTGCTGCTAAATGTCCTTTTCTTTCTGATTGAAGTACTTCCTTTGGCATCTCTTGCAGGACAGGTCTCATGTTGATGAAATACCACAGCTTTTGTTTGGGAAAATCTTTATTTCTTCCTCATGTTTCAAGAATATTTTTGCTGTTTATACTCTTTTAGGGTAAAAGTTTTTTCCTTCAGCACTTTAAATATGTTTTGCCACTTTCTACTGGTCTAAGTTTTCCATTGAAAACTCTGTCACCAGATGTATTGGAGCTCCATTGTATGTTATTTGTTTCTGTTCTCTTGTTGCTTTGAGGATCCTTTATCCTTGACTTTTGTTTTTGATTTTTAAGTGCCTTGAGGTGGTCTTCTTTGGGTTAAATCTGCTTGCTGTTCTGTAACCTTCTTGTACTTAGGTATTGATATATTTCTCTAGGTATAGGAAGCTGTCTGTTATTATCCCTTTGAATAAACCTTCTACCCCTGACTTTTTCCTCTACCTCCTGATTAAGGGCAATAACTCTCAGATATTCCCTTTTGAGGTCCTATAGGCATGGTTAATTGTTTTTTATTCTTTTTTTTAATATCCTCTGACTGTGTATTTTCAGATAGCCAGTCTTCAACCTCACGAATTCTTTCTTCTGCTTGATCAAATCTGCTGTTAAGACTCTGATGCATTTTTCAGTATGACAATTGCATTTTTCAGCTCCAGTATTTCTGCTTGATTCTTTTTAATTATTTCAATCTCTTTGTTATATTTATCTGATAGAATTCTGAATCCCTTCTCTGTGTTATCTTGGAATTTCTTTAAGTTTCCTCAAAATAGCTATTTTGAATTCTGTATCTGAAATGTCACATATCTCTGTTTCTCCAGGATTGGTCCCTGGTGCCTTATTTCATTTATTTGATGAGGTTATATTTTCCTGAATTGTCTTAATACTTGTAGATGTTCATTTGTTGCTAGGCATTAAAAATTAGGAATTTATTATAGTCTTTGCAGTCAAGGCTTATTTGTGCCCATCCTTCTTGGGAAGGCTTTCCAGATATTCTAAAGGACTTAGGTGTTATGATGTAAGCTGTATCTCTTTGGGGAGCACCCCAAGCCCAGTAAAGCTGTGGTTCTTATAGACTCTTAGAGGCCTCCTTGATGGTCTTGGACAAGATCTGGGATAATTCTCTGCATTACCTGGCAGAGACTTTTGTTCTCTTCCCTTACTGTCTCCCAAACAAACAGTCTCTCACTCTGTTGTGAGCCACCTGAAGCTGTGGGTGGAGTGAGACAAGCACCCTTGTGGCCACCACCACTATGACTGCTGGGTTATACCTGAAGCCAACACAGCACTACATCTTTCTCGAAGCCTGCTTTAACCCCTCCCTGGCTACTGCCTGTGTTCTCTCAAGGCCCTGGAGCTGTACAGTCAGCAAATGCCAAAGCCAATGGTCTTGGATTTTTCCCTTTAGAGTGGCAATTTCCCCTAGGCCCTGGGTGGGTCCAGAGGTGCTTTCTGGGAGCCAGGGACTAGCATTTAAAACCTTAGAAGTGTACCTGGTATTCTGTTATACTGCCACTGATCTGACACTCAAACCACAGATGTAGTTCTTCCCACTCTTCTCTCCCCTTTCCAAAGGCAGAGGAGCCCCACCCCATGGCCACCGTCACCACACAGAACCATGGTGAGTACTGCCAAACTACCACTTTTATTTCCTTAAGGCCCAAGGTATCTTCAATCAGCTTGTAGTGAATGCTGCCTGGCCTGGGCCTCACCCTTCAAGGACAGTGGGCTCCCCTTTGGCCCAGGGCAGGTCCAGAAATGCCATCCATCCAAGAGCCAAGTCCTAGAATTATGGACCCCAAGAGCCTGCTTTGTTCTCTACCCCCCTATGCATGAGCTGGTACCTAAGGTGTAAGACAAAGTCTCCTTTCCTTTTCCCTCTGCTTTTTTCAAGGAGAAGGAATTATGCCCCATAGTCAACCACAGCTGCAAATATGCTGGGTCTCACCTGAAGCCAGTAAGTCTCACAGTCTCACACAGGCCCCTTGATGTAGTACTTGGGTATCATTGCTGCTTATTCAGGGCCCAAGGGCTCTTCAGTTAGCTGCTGATGAATCATGCCACGATGGGGTCATTCTTTTTTGGACCAGGGTATGTCTAAGAAATGTCATTCAGGAGCTTGGGCCTGGAAAGGGGTGCCTCATGACTCTGACCAGTGCCCTGTCCTGCTGTGGCTCAGCTGCTGTTCAAGATGCAAGATAAAGTCTTCACTACTCTTCCCTTTTTTCTCCTCAAGTGGAAGGAAGGGGAGTCTCTTCTGGAGCCATGAGCTCTAAAGCCTGGGGTTAGGGAAGGGGTAATACCAGTACTCTCTTAGCAACCCTGGCTGGTGTTTCAGTATGTTGTATGTCACCCCCATCCACTATCTCTGAGCCGTGTTCAGCATTAGGACTCTCTTAGGATTTGCAGTCCTTGTGGCCTAGACTATGTTTCAAGTTTATTTATTTAAATACTCAAAGCACTTTAGCCCATGGTAGTGAGATTTGCAGGAGCTCAAGTTCCACCTGCCGGGATTGGCGACTCCCGTCTGGCTAGGTCTGGTTTAAATACTCTCTCTGTGGGTGGGCATCAGCTGCGTTTGGTCTGGTTTTCCCTTCTGCTCTATCAGGACGGCAGTAAGTTCCATGCCTTACAAATTGCTGTGCTCTCCCTCCAGCACACAGACACTCTAGTCACCGCACTACCACTGCCTGGGCTTGAGGGAGGTGTGACATCACTGATTTAAGGCTGGTTTTTTTTTTTTTTTTTTTTTTTAATGTTTTCAATGCCTTCAGTGATATGAAGTTAAAACCGGATGCTATGAATGTTCATCTGATTTTTGGTTCTTATGAGGGTGCTTTTTTGTGTAGATAATTAAATTGGTGTCCTTGCCGGGGGCTAGGGAAGGCAATCAGGGAAGCCTTCTATTCTACCATTGTGCTCCACCTCGTCTGATATTTTGTTTATCTGTTTATATATCAGTGAACACTAGGGTTGCTTCCACATTTTACCTATTGTGAATAATGATTTTATGAACATAGGTGTACAACTGTCTCTTCAAATCTCTGCTTTAATTTTGTTTGAGTATATAGCCAGAAGTGGACTTGCTGAATCCTATGGTAATCTTTTTTCTAAATTTTATATTTTTTTCTTTGTTTTTTGGAGAGTAGTTTTATTAGCTCAGGATATAATGGGATCATCTAGGAGGGCAGGGTTTTCCACTGGTTACCACCTGCAACTGTCTGGGGAGCAGGATGAAATTCAGTCCAGGGTTCTGTGCTGGGGAGCAGGGCCTTAAAAAGAAGGCAAATTGTCTAGGGAAGTAGTGACTGTGAGGGTCGTGGCTGGCCTGCTCCACTCTACTGTACTGGATCTCCTGTTGCTTTTCAGGCACGTGTCAATCCTGCTTCTGTATGGGGTAATGGACCATCTGGCCCAAAACTTTATCGTCAAGTTTAATGTAGGCCAGGCATTTCTGCTTCTTTCTACTGAACTTGACTTTGCACTCAGGATTCTTTGATTACTTCTTCCTCAAGCTTGTATACTGGAGCTTAAATTCTAGCCTCACAAAAGTTCCTACTGGGAAGAGTGTATCCATAAAACTGCTCATATTGGTCTCCCTGAAGGCTCCCTGCGTAAGTGGATGCTTATGGAATTTCCCCAGGACACCTGTAGGCCCTCCTGCTAGGCCCCTAGGAGCTCAACCCTACCTAATCCCATGGCGCCCAGCCATAGGGCCAGCAGGACCAGCAGCTGCTGCATAGGTTTCCTTCAATCACCCTGGACCTTCTTCCCTGCGTCTTCAAGAAATCCCCTAACCTTCACTGTGGCTAAATCTTGGCCTCATCTGTCAACCTCTTCAGGAAGAACCAAGACCCTCTTCCTCTTCTCTTCCCCACATCCCTGTCCCTGATGCTCTTTCCTACTGTCCGGGCCTATTTTCACTTATGTATTTGTTTTTTGAGGAACTGCCAAACATTTTGCACAGTGGCTCCACCATTTTACATTCCCATCACAGTGCACAAATGTTTCAATTCCTCTACCTCCTCACTCACCTCTGTGTGTTTGATAGTGGCCATCATAATGGGTATGAAGTAATACCTTATTGTGCTTTTTATTTGCATTTTCCTGATGATTACTAACATTGAGAATCTTTTTATTTGCTTATTGGCCATCTGTATATATGTTTTGGAGAGATGTTTAAGTCCTTTGCTCATTTATCAGTCAAGTTGCTTTTTTGTTGAGTTGTGGGTGTTCTTTATATATTCTGTATATGAATATTTATCAAACATATGATTTTCAAACATTTTCTTCCATGCCATCAGTTACTTTTTTGCTGTTTATAGTGTCTTTTGATGCACAAAAGGTTTTAATTTTGGTGAAGTCTAATTTATCTAATTTTTCTTTTCTTGCCTGTGACTTAAATTTTTAAAAAATCAACATCTGTAAATATGCTTTTTAAGATAAGAAGTATGACAAGGGGAGTAATTTTATGGGAAACTATCATAATATTAAATGAATATATACTGTGTATCCCCAAAATATTTTAGGAACCAGTTGACAAACTTTTAATTTTCAGAAGATGATTCAAATAGAGCTCACTTTTGTCTATTTTCATTATAAAAAAGAAACCCTACTACTTATTTTCTCCCTGGAATTATAAACTCTGTTGATAGATTGTAACTTCCTTAAAGCCAATGAAGATAAATATGTTTCTGTCTTCATGATAACCAGCTATTATTTGGTCTACAATACAATATAATATTTTTTAAAATGTATTTCAGCCTTGCTGTAAAAAACAGTCCAATGGGAACTTAGAGTTGTGTTTATCAAAAGGGTTTACTTTATTGAAGATGGTGTTTATTATATTACACAAGGATTCCTTCCCACAAGAAATCCTTTTTGCTGACTTTAGTGTCAAAAAAGGATGGGCATGTTTGAGGTGATGGATATTCCAGCTACCCTGATTTGATCATTATACTTTGCATGAATGTATCAGAATATCACATGTACCTCATAAATATATACAACTATTATATATCAATTTAAGAAAAGACTAGATGGGCTTCTCCAAGAAACTGGCTTGCTGTTATCTAATGAATGTTTTAAGCTATTAGTATTTTTCATTTGTATGAATTTTTTTCATTTTCATTATTTTGGTTCCCACTTTATGACTAATCATATTTTCCTCTAATCATATTTTTCTCATCTGCTTTTAATTTGTATTGCCCTCCTGAATTGTGTGTGTGTAAACGATATACTTAAATGCCTTTTGATACAAAGCATAATTTAAATAAATATATATTAAAGACCTTAAAGTTTTAAATGTAAAATAGAAAAATATTTTTGGCATAATGACTTTCGGTATAGTACAAACAGTCTAGAGCTTTGAAAACCATCCTTTCCATTCTTCCCTCACTCCTAATTCCACGTAGTCTTTAAGAGCATGGATTTAGAGTCACATGAACTTGGGTTTAGACCTTGCCTTATCATTTATAAGGTGTGGGATCCCAGGCATAGTTCCTAAATTTCAATTTTCTTATCTGTAAAATTAAGATAATGATATACAATTAATAAATAACTGGAAGGTATTACTATTATTCAGCATCAATTCTTCTGTATAGTAATTACACAAAACTATTGAAAGTGTAGCCTTTTACAAAATAAATTAGGACAGAATAAATAAGAACAGTCCAAGAAGAAAATTATCCATCCTTTTTCTATTTTATTTGGTTTTCTTGAGAATCCTTGTGAAAACAAATCATATACTGCTTGTTATAGAGTGACTACTTGCTTGTAGGAGGATGATTGTTAAAGATGGCTTTGAAGAACATAAAGAACAGGGGATTCTCAGGTCAACATATATTGGTTTCAGTGGTATCTAAAAACTATTTGTAATGTTTTCCCTTTCATTCATTCAAATGCAACTTCAGATTGAATGCCATCTGGGTACTCTACACAGTATTTAATTCATGAAAAATATGCTAGGATGGACTTTAGTCCTTGGTAGTTTTAATTTCTTTTCTTGTGGGTCCAGAAGAATGTGATTTCATTAGCCACTGTTGCATGTTATTATTATTCTTCATTTTAATAACTGTATGTCTCTATCTCCGTTTACCCGTTTACTGTTGCAAGGGTATGAATCCATTTTATTGTTAAGATGTGTTTTTTCAGTCTTTAGATGATCTGATATAGTCAAAGTAGATTAGATTTTGGATCCTCTGGGACTAGGTTTTAATTCTTGGTTTGCCTGTCAGTTACTTACTACGTACACTTAGAGAGTTACGTAATCTCACTGAGCTTTAGTTTCTTCACTTCTGAAATCAGTATAACAGTGGTCTTTTTGACACTACATGGCATCTCTCTGTTTACTTCCCATCCTCACCATTATCCTATAATCTTCTAAAGGAATATTCTACATGCAAGGCGCTCACTTTCTCATTTCCCAGTCACTCCTCAATCCCATAGTCTGTCTGGCTTCTCTTTGCACTATTCTGATACTGTTCTGGCTATAATCCCTTAATTCTAAGAGTACTTTAGTTCTTATCTTATTAGAATGCTGTGCTACATTTAACATTTGTCTGTCATGCCTTCCTTATTATTACCTTGTCCTCTCTGATCCATTTTTGTTTTCATTCTTAGATCCCCCTTGTCTGGCCATCCCTCAGTATTGTGGACCACTATAACTTTGACCCTATACAGTTGACGGGGATTGGTTCCAGGAATCCTCACAGATACCAAACTCTGCAAATGCTCAAGTCCCTTATATAAAATGGTATGGTATTTAGATATAACCTATGAAATTCTCCTGTATACTTTAAATCATCTCTAGTTTACATATTATAACTAATACAAGTACTGCATTCCTTGAGGTCTGTGTCTTCTTTACTCTTTTATCTCCAGCATTCATGGCAGTGTCTGACAAATAATTCTTTTATTTTTCCCCTTGTTTCTGATTTTAGAGTCTTCCCTTTAAAAAATAATCATGTTTAGCTCTGGGACACTGTAATTAGTACCAACTCTATTTGGGTATTCAGCACATGTTTGTAATGGTATCAATTTACATGTTTATTTTATTTACAAGTATTTCACTGAACTCTCACACACATCCATAATGTTGTCTTAAAGTCATTAGGCAGGGAGTCCCTCATCTTACTCACAGGCTGTGAATCTACCTGCATTTACACCCATCTTTTCCTCCTTCCCTCCTTTTTCAATAGAGACATACAGTTCTTATCCGCATTTAAATATCTTCAAGTCTCTAACATCTTTAAGAAAGAAAAACAAACTCTCTCTCTCAATCCCATATTCTCTAGATATCCTCTTATTTTTCTCTTCTCTTATGCAGCCTGACTGCTTTGAAGCCTTCTTAACTCATTCAGTGCTGGCTTATTGCCATCACTGTGAAAACAACTCTCAGGAATGTCATTGGTGACTTTCATGTTGCCAGATCCAGTGAGAACATATCGGCCCTCATCAGTATACACATAATAATGGAGAATGAAAAAAAAAGATTATTTAGAGAGGCTACAAAGTTACTCTAGTTACTTTAAGGAAGTTTGATAATATAGTAAAGACATCTGTGGCCTTATACTAGACCCTGTCAGGAATCAAAATGCTGACTCTTTTTCTTTCTCACTGGCTACATAATCTCTGTTCGGAAACTTGGCTACCTTTTGCACATCTGTTCTAATTTTATCTCTGTTTTTTCTATTATAATTTCTGCTCCTTCATAATTTCAGCTGGAATGTAGCCCATTATAGCCTCTAGTCTCCCTCCTTGATACATTGAGGACCTCTTAGTTTCAGCTAATTGCCTCATTTTCTTGGTATTCTTTACTTAAATATCTAGAGCCTTAGTTTTATTAGTCCAGTTCATCATTTGTATCAGGCCACTTCACAGGTGCTTGAAACCAACTTAATCTATAGCTGAGCCAATCACTTGTGAATTGCCCCGGATAATCCTGTGGATTTCTACTTTTAGATTTGAGTAAAATCCAAATGATAATGGATTAAGGAGTGCATCACAGATGAGGAAATAAAGATAAGGGCTTGAATCCAAAGAGGATGACAGACTATTGGGGAGCACACAGAATAAACAAAATCAAAAAAAGGGTATTGTTTTTGTTTTAAGATGGCAGAGATTTGAACATAGAACGAGTCAATTAATAGGAAATAGTTGAAACAAAGAGAGCATTTAATTTTTAGTCACTGAAGTAGTGTTAAGGTGGCAGAAGATGGTACTACAGAGTACAGAAAGATAGATTAGCTTTGAATAGGAAGGATAATTCTTCCTCTGAAGTGGGGTTTAAATAAGAGAGTAAGAATGTGATGCAGAAAAATTAGAAAATAGGGGAACCTGCCTGTTGGCATACTTTATGAAATAGTCAGCAAGGAGAACTGCGCAGAAGAAAGATTTCCAGTACTTGCTGAGGAAAATTGAAATAGGTACCTAACAACTATGAGTATGATGAAGTGATTTTCTTTTTCACTGTAGTCCATATGTAGGTTAATAAAGGGTGAATGATTTAGCTAGTTCACAGTTAAAATGGACTTAATTTGTGATATGGTAGCATTAATGCTTGCTTCTCCCATCCTTCATATTTGTTTTGTTTAACCATGTTTTCATTCTGATCTTTCATACTTTTATTTTGTAGGTCTTGATGACTGTTTGCAGCAGTATATTAAGAACTTTGAGAGGGAGAAGATCAGTGGGGACCAGCTGCTGCGCATTACACATCAGGAGCTAGAGGATCTGGGGGTCAGCCGCATTGGCCATCAGGAACTGATCTTGGAAGCAGTTGACCTTCTGTGTGCATTGGTAAGGACATAAAACTGGTGAAGAGTAAAACTTCTCTTCTTCTTCTTTTTTTTTTTCTTTCTTTACTTTCCCCTTTTTTCTACTCTTCTTTTGATAATTGAAATGCAAATAGAAGAAAAAAAATCCTAATTCTCAACCAATTGGACATGATATTTTCTTCCTTCCTTAAATTTGTTATATTAGTGCCAAATAACAGTTCCCTGCTTGTTAACATTTTTTATGAGTTGGGCATATCAGAACCTTAAGTCCACAGTGTATGTCTCATAAGCAGGGCTCTTCATAGATGAACCACTCATGCGCTAGGCTCTCACACTGCCAGTTTGAGGAAGGAAAGATTATTGATGATTGACAGTGTTACATACATATAGTCTAGACATTCGAAATTTGATCCATGAACAAGGATCTGCTGACCTAACTCTACTTAAAAGCAGGACATCAGAAATAGATGTCTAGACCACTTCTAAATTTGAACTGTGTAGCTGTGGTAAATCCTTTCAGATGCTGAGCTTTAAACCCTATACAGTTCTGGGTTTAAGCACCAGGTTTAAGTCATATCATTTGGATACTTCATTATGTGATTAAGCTCTAACGCAGAAAATAAATTTAAACACCAATTTTTTTTTCTTTTTATTTAGTGATTCCTTGGTCATAGTCCCCACAGAGGTCAAATATCAAACTTCCTTCTTACCCCTTCCTAATGTAATGGATACACATCAACAAGTCAGAAGTACAGATATATTTCAGTTTATGCAACAGATGATTTCTGAGGAATATAAAGCAAATTTTAGGAGTGAATTCTGATTTTCTTCTACATGCAATTATGAAATCAGGAGGTGAGATTCCTTATCAGCAGGCTAAGTTGACTAGTCCAGGAAGTTGTGCTATTGGGACTGTAACTTTACCTCCTTCCCCTCTGCCCACAAACTGCTCTTTGAATTTCAGTTTACCCTGCTATGTCTTGTCTCTCTGATCTTTACTGGTCTTTACATTTTCCTTATGTCTACTGTATTCATTTCTTTTTCAACAATTACATATGCTCAAACGGTGCTATCACTGGGAATGCAAAGATGAAAAAGACATAGTCCGTATTCCAAAAATATATACAGTTCATTAAGAAAGACAATAGCTGTTAGAAGACAACATAGATTTTTTTTTTTTTTAATTCCAGGGGAATGTGGAAAGAAATGAACACTTCTGAGGGATTCAGGTAGTGTAGGTAGAATTTGTATTGGGTCTTGCACAATGGTTAGATGTTTGCCAGACAAAAAGTTGGAGAAAAGTTGTCTAGGCAGAAGAAATATCATGTGTGAGACAGAATTGTGAAAGAATATGAAATATTCAGAGAAAATTGAGAATTTTCATTTAGCTTGCAGAGTGGGAATTGATGAGAAAAGAAGGTAACTTAACACTTTGTATCACATTACAATTATTTGTTTAGGTTCTTTTATCCTTTAATTCATGGTGGGCTCCTCAAAGGAAGACACCTTTTTTTAGTTCATATTTTTTATTCAGCTTTCTGCCCAGTGCTTAACTTATAAAATATGTTAAATTAATGTTACCTTACTGAATTAAACTCTGCCTTTCTTCAGAGAACCAAAATTTTTCTCTTACCTACACAGCCTTTGACTCTGAAGTTTCTGTTACTCATATAAGTAAGACATAGAGAAATTAACAGATTCCTTTTGTTTCTTTTAAGCTATGCTATACTATATTTTGTCTACCTTGTCTTGAAGTTATTCCTTATGTAAATAAATGTTTATGGCAGCTGATGAGAATCAAAGGTTTATTTAGTCACTTGTTTATTTATGCAACGTGTATTTGTTAAGCATCAGATATATTGTTTGTATCATGTTATTCTAGAAAGAAGTAAGCTGTTCATGATTTGGAAGTGTAATAATATTTCAAGCTATTAAGCTATCATTTAGTATGCTTCAATAGAGAGCAAAGAATATTAACTGAAAGAGTAAAAACATAAATAAAAAATATATATAGCTTAATGTATGGTCCTTAATTTGTGTTCTGACAATACACTTTTTATTAGGAACTGTGAATGAATCATTTATGACAGGATAAGAACAGTTTTCATTTCATTTTTTTATGTACTTATAATTTCAGGCATTTTGCATGAAAGATTTGATGTTTGCAATTGCTAGGATTTGTTTCTTTGCAACATAATTGCTTGGTTCATTCATCTTAAAATAATTTATTTTCTGAAAAAAATTCATTAACGCAAGCCTTTTAGAACTCACTCATATTTATAAAGCAATGTATTATAAACCTAAAAACCTGCTACATGATGCATTTAAATTAAGAACTCTGAATAAAGTGACATTGACATTGTAAAATATGTGATGCCAATATTAAGTATATCTAGTTAAGTGTTTAGTGAAAATTTGCCACTAGTGAGGATATAGCCGACATTATTTTTCTAAAATGTTAAATATGTTCTTAATGTTTTTGCATGCGTATGATTGAAAGAGAAGGCTGATATGAACTTAGCACAAATTCGTTAAGACTTAAATGGCTGTGTTGACTCAGTTCTAAGTCATTACTGGTTCTGGCACATGGTAACGGCCAAGTATACGAACAAATAAGTAACATATAGGACAAAGACAGCAGCTAAGTACATTTCATGTCTAAGTTTTTGTTTTGTTGAGGTAGTCCTTTTTATACTAATAGTAATACCAAGTTTTCCCCTGCATATCCAATGAAAAGCAAATCTGTGGTGAATAAACCTGCGTTTTTTAAAAAAATTGAGGCAGTACCTTCCACACCCCTGGCCTAGTAAAAGGGGCTTGATTTACTTGTTGATTCTTTAAATGATAGGTAAGGGTGTGTGGTTTACTGGTGACCTACCAAGTTACAACAAACCATCCACTTTCATGAAAGAAATAGCCAGAAAGTATCTATATAGGTAGTAATAGAGAATTGTGATGATAAAAATTAGCTAGAGGTTGGGCATGGTGGCATGCCTATAATCCCAGCACTTTGGGAGCCAGAGAAGGGCAGATCACTTGAGCCCAGGAATTCAAGACCAGCCTTAGAAATGTAGGAAGACCCCCATCTCTACAAAAAATTTAAAAATTAGCCAGGTGTGCTGGCACACACCTGTAGTCCCTGCTATACACGGAAGGCTGAGGTGGAAGGATCACTTGAGCCTGGGGCGTCCAGGCTGCGGTGAGCCATGATAATGCCACTGCACTCCAGCCTGGATGACAGACGGAGACCCTATGTCAAAAAATAATCATAAAATAAAATTTAAAAATTAACTTGAGAGATCAGTTAGTCTCTTTTGTTAAAATAGTGGCACATAAATCTGGTTACATACAGATGAGCTTCTAACCTATTATACTCTTCTAAATTTTTTAAAAAATGTTTTTGGATTATCAGTGTAACTAGTTATGTTCATTAACTAGAGCAAATTTTAAGAATTTCCTTCCCCATCCAATGCTACATATCTTTTGATTCTTTTTGCCTCTGTATTTCTCTGTCCTCCATATTTTTCACCTCTGTTCTGCATAGGATATATTTTTAGGAGGTTTCCAAGTTAGACCTTTCAGGTTTTGTCCAGATGACTATTATGTTCCCTAATTCTTGAGTCATATGAAAAATAATAATTTTAGTTTCTTAGATTTTGAAGACTCTGAAATATTTTTAACTTTGCCTTTGGATTTTTATTTATATAAACACTAGTATTGTTTTACCTTTCCTAATAAATCATTTGAGATGCTAATGTTGTACAGAAAGAAATAATTTAAATCAATTCATCTTTTATGGAGGCTAATGGTACCGAGTGAAAGATTTCTGAATCAACCAGGTTGATTGAGTAGGCTTCTTTCTAATAAACTGTTAGAATTTGAACTTTTTAAAGAAATTGCTATAATTTGTTGGCAAACAAATGTTTTCTCATGAAACACATTTATACACAAAAATGAAAAATACAATCATTTTTTACTCCAGAAAAATGCTTTAACACAGGGAAACCTTCTAAAAATACTTTTCAGTATTTTCATTTACAGTTACATTTACGGAAGAAGTATCATTTACAGCTAGTTTGTATAGTTACAAATTGTTCTTATCTAGTCATTAGAGAGCATCTTTTATAAACATAAGAGGATTTCTTTCATACTATAGGAACGAGTTGGACAAAGTCTCCCACATTTCACAGATAACCCATTCTCAGATGCAATAGAATTTGAATAGGATGTTGTTTTATTTGCACAAGCCAAATCTTTTGAGAGAAGAATATTACAGTTCAAATTAAGCAGTGAATATTTAATATATTAATGCTGTGTTATTTTAGAGAACAGATTTATAATTTCAGAAGAAAATTTTCTTTTAATAAACATGTAAATTGTCACTAAAGGACAAGCAGATTTTTATCACAATTAAATCTTCAGTGGTAACATGTATAACTTCGTATTTACTGTTTATGCATTAAAACCTTCCTCTCCCCTCATTTTTCTCCACTAAGTTTTCTCTTGTCTTAAATTGCAGTAGGAAACAAAAACACTTAAATGTTATACAAAGTAGGTACCCACTGGTTGTTGACTTAATAATATAGTTTAATTTATTGTATGACTTACTTTCCTTTTCACTTACTTTTTACTTTGCTTTAATTATTGTTACCATGTTTCTGAGAATAGGAGTAGAATATTGATGCTAAAGAAAGTGGTAGACATATCCCCTCACAGATGGCCTGGTTACATGCAGTTCTATTCTGAACTCTGTCTAGTCTAAGTACTGAGCTTTTTAAGCAAACTATTAAAAAAGAAATCTTCCCATACCTCCTTTTCCCCAACTGTGAAAAGGTAAGTCAAACTAAGCATCGAAGGCCCAAGCAAATTCTTACATTCTTTGGGTTTTACCATTTTCAATAAGGTGGTAATAATTTTAACTTTATACACAACAGTAATGTGCATCCTGCTAAGTGGTTTGATAAAGGTTATCCTTGGATAATATTAATCAGCCTTTTTTTTGTGAGACGAGTCTTGCCCTGTCACCCTGGCTGGAGTGCAATGGCGCGATCTTGGCTCACTGCAATCTCTGCCTCCCAGGTTCAAGAGATTCTCCTGTCTCAGCCTCCTGAGTAGCTGGGACTACAGGCATCTGCCACCATGCCCGGCTAATTTTTTGTTATCTTTAGTGGAGATGGGGTTTCACCATGTTGGCCAGGCTTAACTAGCCTTTTCTGGGGGTGTTTTACAACTCACAATTAGCTGCTTTACATTTTAATTGTAACTTACAAAAACTTTCCCCAAAGTTTGAAGGGATTCTACAATCTTTTTCTATTTGAAGATAGTAAAAAGGTTTATTATACTTATTCGTATAACCCCTTTCTGCCATAAGGTATAATAGACAAGATATTTAGAACAAATTAATAAATATTAATTGAAATGTGAGAACAAGGAAAAGAAGAAAACAAATACACTTACCAAAAAGTCACTATGATTGCTTTTGGTGTGCTTCATATTTAGTTGTGAGTCAGGACAAAAACAAAAATAATTTTAGTTTCATAATTTTTATTACAAAAAGGAGAAAGTGTATTAGTTCCCCTGAGGAAGCAGAGTTTTTCCTGATACCATATTATAAAAGAAATTTCTTAAGTGTCATTATGTACAGTACATATATGTTTTTTCATCTGATTTATTTACCTGATTTATTTCTTGCTTTTCCATTTTATTATTGCTGGTTGTGTTTATTTTCCTAACTTTGGGGAAGCAGAATTGTTCCTAGTGCCTACATTCATGACCATGCATATTGTTAATTGAATGTATACTCAAAAATAATTGTTGATAATAATTAATTTCACAAACAAATGAGCTTAGGTTTTGGTTTTAAGAAACAAATTTATTATTTCTTATAATCTTGCTATCTTGGATTGCATAGTTCCAAGATACAATGCCCTCATCTTTCCATGTTCATATTAGTACTTAACACATTTTATTATAATTTCTTTATATGACACCTCCCCAAGTAGTCACTTAATTGTGGGCTCCACTAGGTCAGGAATCCTATCTTATTCATTTGTAACTCTAATGCTACCCTATTACCTATGCATAATAAAGTATTCAGTAAATATTTTCATGAATGAATATTGACCTTAAGTATATTTTTCTCTCTCTTTTTTATAATTCAGAATTATGGCTTGGAAACAGAAAATCTGAAAACCCTTTCTCACAAGTTGAATGCATCTGCCAAAAATCTACAGAATTTTATAACAGGAAGGAGAAGGAGTGGCCATTATGATGGGAGGACCAGCCGAAAATTGCCAAATGACTTTCTGACCTCAGTTGTGGATCTGATTGGAGCAGCCAAGAGTCTGCTTGCCTGGTTGGACAGGTAAAGTCTTCCACATGCTTCATAAGTAACCTCTCCTCAGACGCCAGTTTGAATATAACATTATTTTGCATTTTCTTGTGAAAGGATTAGACAGGCAGAGGAGTACCAAGTAATAAATGTCTAATGATGATTTACCACAATATAGGGTATTGTCAAATAGATATTAATCTTTTGTAAAATTTGATGTCCAACTAAGTAGCCAATCAAAAATTAGTCTCTGACAACTGTAAAATACTTTTGCTGCTCTATTTAAAATTTTTTTAAAATTTTTATTAATTTATTTTTTTGAGATGGAGTTTTGCTCTTGTTGCCCAGGCTGGAGTGCAATTGCGAGATCTCAGCTCACCGCACCCTCCACCTTCTGGGTTCAAGCAATTCTCCTGCCTCAGCTTCCCGACTAGCTGGAATTACAGGCATGTGCCACCATGCCCGGCTAATTTTGTATTTTTAGTAGAGATAGGGTTTCTCTATGTTGGTCAGGCTGGTCCTGAACTCCTGACCTCAGGTGATCCACCTGCCTCAGCCTCCCAAGGTGCTGGGATTACAGGCATGAGCCACCGTGCCCAGCACACCTTTGCTGCTTTATAAGCAAAATCATTATTTGGCTGTCGTAATACAATTTATAAATTTTTGTTTATTATAATACTGCTCTGTCTCCTGATTTTCTTTATTTGTATTAATTGATTTTAATTAAGGAAATGACCATTGGGATGCTATAAACTGTTTTAAATAGGTAATTAGACACTGACACCTTTGTAACATGCCTTGTGTGTCCCCTTAGCCTCGCTTCATTCATTCTCTGTTATTAATTTCATTATACTATTTTGGATATCATAAACATACTTTTAAACTTTTTTAAGTTTAGGTGACTTTCATTTGTTTTGGAACACATAAAATAGTTTAAAGTCTTGTAATATGAAATGAAAAGTTTAGATTTAAATTATATACTGTATGTGGTTAAACATTATAATGATAAAACATTACAATGATTTATGAAAAAACTAAACAAGTTATCTACTTTAAGTTTTGGAATTTTTGGTAAGGGATATGTACTATGTTTAATGGCTAAATAATGAAATTTTAAAAATACTCTGTCTTTCATAAGAAACTCTGATAATATACATTACCAGAATTCTTTCTTGAATGTCAGTAAGATATTCATATGTGTTCATACACACACACATGCGCGCGCGCACACACACACAAACACACACATACACATACGCGCCAGCATAACATTTTGGCATTTTAAAACCATGAGACCTTATATTAAAAGTAAAGCATTTGTATTTTTAAGGTGAAAATTGAGATAATTTTTCTTAATTTTATATTGTCTAATTTTATATATATTTTTATATAATATAAAGTGATAATACTAAATGCAAATATGAAACACTAAACTATATATTACTAGCTTTTAATAATTAATGGACAGAATGTTTCTTTTGCATTATAACATTATTAAAATTTAATTTTCATAATTGTCAAAAACACATTATCAAGTGTTTAATTGCATTTTAAATATATCCATTCCAAAAGTTATGAATGGTCAGCAAGTAAAATATGGCTTAGTCCTTAAGTACTATTAATATAATACATTTGTTTTGGTAGGCTTCACAGTAATTAAAGACTTAAAGAACACATCCTTGATTATAATTATATCTTCTTTTACTCTCACTTTCCCTGTAATTATAAATTTGCTCAGCCTTGATATTTGCATTTAGTAAATTTATTTATATATATATTTTACCTTAGTATTGTTAGATGAATAGATAAAATGCGTGAATAGAGAATTTTTTTACTTCTTGATGACAGATATCGCACATTTCCCACACCATAGTTGTCCTTGAGATTTCATTGTATCAATTTTTTATGGTGGCATACTTTCATTATCTAATAAGATGCTTTTGGTAAGTGCCAATTCACCTACAAAACACATATGTGCATACATACCTACAAAAATATGTAAAAACACATGTAACAATCCATGAGGTCAATCCATGTTTTGTGTTTATTTCATAGTAAGAGAAAATATGACAAAAAGGCCAAAGGAAATAGCTTAAGTCATCTATTAGGCTCCATTTCTGCAAAGTTTCTCACAATGCTTATTTGGTGTTATATCATACTATGGTGATCAATTAAATCAAAGGTCATTTAACATTTTGATCATGAAAATGAAATAAAGACTTAAAAGGGAACAGAATACAACTGTGTGATAACTAAAATTTTCAATCAAGACTCTTATAAATTGACAGAAAAAAACTGAAGTTTATATTTTGAAGCTCTTTCATGGAAAAGTTCAGCTTTAGACTGGTGCTTTAATTATAATTCTTTAACATCTTAGATTTTGAAAAGAAAAGCAAAAGGAGAAGAATAAAAAAAGAAAAGATTATTTGCCATGGTAATGCATTTAGACTTTATATTGAAGTCAGTGGGGAGGTGCTTAGGGTCATGCTTGTGTTCAGATCTGTGAACTTGGAAGATTATTTGGGCTACAGTGTTGGGAAAGATTAGAGAAGAGTAAGGCTAGAAGAAGGGAAACCAGTTAGGAGGCTCTTGTAGGAATTAATCATGCTGCTACTTCTGGTGGTGATTCTGATGCTAAAATTGATGATGATGCCATCTCTTGGGTACTGATGCCTCCAGACACTCTCCTTTAATCAAAACAACCCTAGAAGGTTTGTCTTCATTTTACACATAGGAAAACTGGGAATGAAGGAGATTAAGTTCAAAACCAAGTGGCACATAAGTAGTGGAGCCAGGATTTAGTCTTGACAGTCTAACTATAGATCTTAATCTCCCCACTTCTTTTTGTTGATATTTTTAATTAAAGAAGCAGCAATGAGGATAGAAGAATGTTAGAGTTATTTATATAAATAAATAAGACTTGGTAACAGGTAAGATCTCTAGAGAGTAAGGAAAAAGAAGGCATCTGGGGTGAATAAGAGAAATCTGACTTGGCTGACCCAGTCGTGGTGGTAAGCCTCATGAAAATAGGTAGCTGAAGGAGAATTTTAGAATTAATCATTCTTATCCTACTCTATTTTCCATAACATTTAGACCCTTCCAATATACTGTATAATTTACTTATGTATTATGCATATTATTTTTATCTTACTGTTCTTTATATGATGTCCACTTCAAGAGAGCAGGTAGTTTTCGTCTACTTTGTACACTGATATCACAGTTATCTAAATGAGTTCTAGTCAATAGTGGCTGCTCAAAAAATATTTTCGAATGAATGGAAAAAAGTGGGATAAAGAATGAGGCCTGTGCACCACCACCAATTGAAGAATGGTTAGAAGTTTGGCTTATAGAAAAAAAAATAAGAAGGCATAACCAGAGAGGTAGGAGGAAATCAGCTGAGAGTGATGTGATGGAAACAAAGTGAGTAAAGAGCTTTAAGGAAAGAAAATAATGGTCAGTAGGGTCAAAGGCTGCTGAGAGATGAGGCAGGGTAAGGACTGAAAGTGGTAGGTGGTCAGGGTATCTGTGACTTTAGTTAGTTGGAAGTTAATGATAACTAAGAACTCTTCTTTGAAATAAAATTTCTCTGCGATTGTTTGTAGTTCAGGATAGTTTTGTGTCATGTTTACTTTCTGTTTTCACAGGTTTTAAATCTTTTGCCAATAATAGGAAAGAGGAAAGTTAAATGATGAGCGCTACTAATATATTTGGGAGCTTGACCTTGCTTCCTCCTCTGCCATGGCTTGTTATGAGTATTTTAACTGCTCCTTGGCTTATATTAATTTCAGAAAGTCCTGAGATCAATTTAAATCTAATAGGATTTTATCTATAACTGTACCAGGTGAAATGTTTAGGCTGTTTGATTACCTGACAAGTAGTCCAGGCTTTTATTAGAGATTGTTAGTGGGTGTATGTTTAAGTTATAATTTTATTCCTTTTAAAGAAAAAAAATGTTTTCTAGGTAGCAGCAGGAGTACAAGCCAGCCCTCCACATGCCCTCTTGTTTGAGTGTGTCCTACAAACTTTACACATTAATCAAATGCTAGAAAAGCCAGAAGAACAGCGTTCTCCATGACCATTACTGCGAATTCCCACCAAAATGCATGGTAATGTAGCATAAGAGAGCATAGGGCTGAGAGTTGAGTCTCAGCTCCCCTCTAACCCTCCATAACTTGAACCTTAACCTCTATTTTTATTTTCCTTTTAGAATAAGGATGTAAGACCTGCAGAATTTAAAGTTCTTTTCTAAGCACTAATATTCTATGATATAATGCATTGATCTTGACTAATACCATATGGGGAATATTTTCAACTTATTTCCCTGTATATAATATCAAAGATAGACACCGACAAAATTTCGTAGTGACTTTTGGAAGAATGATTTTTAATTCCTATCTCTTTTCTAAATAAATTTAGTTAATATTTTTGTTTGTTTCATGTTAATTTATTAAAAACTTTAATTCTTCTCTATGTTTTGCTTATATAAAGAATGTGTCTTTTCTTTTTTGTTTGCTTTTCAAGAATTTAGAAATTAAATACTTAATTATGAAAGTTCCACAGAAACAATTTTGACCAAAAATTTTTAATGTTTCATTGTATCAGTGTAGATTTGCTTTAATTTGGGGGCTTTAAAATGAATACTGTAGATGAATACTGCCAAGTATATGATCTTTAACTTTAGTTTATTCCTTCAATATGTAATATTTTACTTGAAGAATAAATTTTTTTTTCAGTTAAATAGGATTAATTTGATGTTGAACAACTTTTCATTTTTAAACAGCTGTAAGTTTTTTGGCATTACAAAATTTTTATTATATTTTGGAGAAAACTTGCATGTACAGCAATATGATTTGGGTTTACTACATTTTTTTTTTATGTTACTTGAAGGAGGAGAAAAAAAAAGAGTAAGTGAAAAATCTTTAATTTGTCCTAGATGCTGAACTAGATGCTTTATGCATACATTCATATATATATATATATATATATATATAATCTCAGCTCATTGAATTCTCACAAAGCAGATATCCTCATCTCCATTTTACATATGAAATGTGAAATAACTTGCCTAAAGTCATTCATCTAGTATGAAAATTATACTTTGTGTCTATTTTTGTCTGACACTGAAGTCCTGTTGTTTTTTCCTTTATATTCCTTTGTCATGCTACCTCATTTTGCATGCTAATTATTGAGGATTTTGAGGAAGGGATGTGGCATCTAAACCTTTACATTTTGCTATTTCTCTTCAAAAACTAAATAAGACTACCACTTTTCTGTTTTAGGCCTCAGTATCTGAAATTGCTGCATAGAACTTCATTTATAGAAAATTTTAAGTTCACTGTATGATAAAGGTTTACTATTTTATTTTTAACATTAATAAAATTTAATTCTAATTGTTTCTAAAATAGCTTTCAAGATTTTTATGCTTTAAAGGGATCAATGAGATACTTTTTTATATCACTGAAAAACCTTTAAATGTTTAAGGCATAACAGTTAGTGTGCTAGGAAAATAACATTTATGACTCAGAAAAACTCCGATTTAAATGAGATACACTTTCAAAGACCAGCTCCTTACATTTCCTAAATAAGATAAAATCTAAGGTTAATAAATTTCCATTTTTTCTCCTATTTAAAATATTGGTTCCAATGAAACAGCAGACTTTCCCAGAGGAATAGCCTCAGAGGTAAATCACAGTTCGTAGCTTTACTGTTTATTTTCGGTGCATGGTTTACTTGTCTATTTTTAATCTACATCCTACTGTTTTTGACACCTTATATTTCTTGCAGTTTTCTGTGGCTTTGCCAAATTGATGTATACTCAGAAGTTTACAGATCACTACAAGTGTTATGTTGTACAGTAACATCAGTAAAAATGTTCAAAATTACTATTTAACAAAGTTTATTTTGCCTTCAATAGTGACAGTTTATTTCCTTCATTTTTAGCAGTAATATCCAAATCTGGTAGTTTACAAAATACCTTTTAAGGCCATCCTGTTTTGATGGGATCAGTGAGATCTCTTAATATCATTGAAAACCTTTTACATATTTAAGGCACAAGAGTTTAAGGTACTAGGGAATTTTTGTTAAGATTTCTTTGAAATTTTTTGCCTTATGTAAGAAAATGATTATTATATGTGCTGCCGAAGCAAGCACAAGAAAATGATTAAACTAATTTCTTCTTCCATGATAAGAAACTTTTGGACAAATTAATTCTATACCAGGAAAAATATTACAGAGACCAAGAAAACCACATCAAACACTACCAGATAATGTTTGGTCTTATTTTCTCTCATGTGCTCATTGCTTGTCACTTGACACTAATTATTTCATAGAAGAGCAGTGACTTTAGCACTACCATTATTCATGGCTTCATCAGTGCCAACCTGAGAAATAGTAAGGTGCTCCAGATTTTCCTTATTAGCATCTTAGCTTTCCTTATTAGTTTCTAATTTGTTTAGGATTTCTGAACCATTAATAACCTTTTAATAAAAGTAATGCTTTTGTTTAGAAATAATGTACAAAGAATAAGTTCTTATAGGGTCATAAACTTTTGCACCAGAGAGAAATATAAGCATCATATTATCTATATGGTGATTTAAGGAGGACAGTTGCTTACTTTTTTTTTTCTTTTTGATTTGTAGAAACTTCCATTTGTTTACTCAATTTTTTATTTTTATTGTACTTTAGGTTCTGGGGTACATGTGCAGATCATGCAGGTTTGTTGCATAGGTACACATATGGCAATGTGGTTTGCTGCCTCCATCACCCTGTCACCTACATCTGGCATTTCCCCCCATGTTATCCCTCCCCGACCTTCCCACCCCATCGCTGTCCCTCTCTTGGCCCCCCCATAGACCCCAGTGTGTGATGCTCCCCTCCCTGTGTCCATGTGTTCTCATTGTTCATCACCCACCTATGAGTGAGAACATGCGGTGTTTGATTTTATGTTCTTGTGTCAGTTTGCTGAGAATGATGGTTTCCAGATTCATCCATGTCCCTACAAATGACATGAACTCATCATTTTTTATGGCTACATAGTATTCCATGGCGTGTATGTGCCACATTTTCCTTGTCCAGTCTATCGTCGATGGGCATTTGGGTTGGTTCCAGGTCTTTGCTATTGTAAACAGTGCCACTATGAACATATGTGTGCGTGTGTCGTTATAGTAGAATGATGTATAATCCATTGGGTATATACCCAGTAATGGGATTTCTGGGTTAAATGGAATTTCTATTTCTAGGTCCTTGAGGAATCGCCACACTGTCTTCAACAATGATTGAACTAAATTACACTCCCACCAACAGTGTAAAAGTGTTCCCATTTCTCCACATCCTCTCCAGCATCTGTTGTCTCCAGATTTTTATTTATTTATTTTTTGAGATGGAGTTTCGCTCTTGTTACCCAAGCTGGAGTACAATGGTGCAATCTCGGCTCACTGCAACCTCCGCCTCCTGGGTTCAAGCAATTCTCCTGCCTCAGCCTCCCGAGTAGCTGGAACTACAGGTGTGCGCCACCATGCCCAGCTAATTTTTGTGTTTTTAGTAGAGATGGAGTCTCACCATGTTGACCAGGATGGTCTCGATCTCTTGACCTCGTGATCCACCCGCCTCAGCCTCCCAAAGTGCTGGGATTATAGGTGTGAGCCACTGCGCTCGGCCATCTCCAGATTTTTTAATGATGCCATTCTAACTGGCATGAGGTGGTGTCTCAATGTGGTTTTTATTTGCATTTCTCTAATAATCAGTGATGATGAGCATTTTTCATATGTTTGTTGGACTCATACATGTCTTCTTTTGAAAAGTGTCTGTTCATATCCTTCGCCCACTTTTGGATGGGTTTGTTTGTTTTTTTCTTGTAAATCTGTTTTAGTTCTTTGTAGATTCTGGATATTAGCCCTTTGTCAGATGGGTAGATTGCAAACATTTTTTCCCATTCTGATGGTTGCCGGTTCACTCTAATGATGGTTTCTTTTGCTGTACAGAAGCTCTGGAGTTTAATTAGATCCAATTTGTCTATTTTGGCTTTTGTTGCCAATGCTTTTGTTGTTTTAGTCATGAAGTCCATACCTATGCCTATATCCTGAATGGTTTTGCCTAGGTTTTCTTCTAAGGTTTTTATGGTGTTAGGTCTTATGGTTAAGTATTTATTCCATCTGGAGTTAATTTTAGTGTAAGGTGTCAGGAAGGGGTCCAGTTTCTGCTTTCTGCATGCTACTAGCCAGTTTTCCGAACACCATTTATTAAACAGGGAATCCTTATCCCATTACTTGTTTTTGTCAGGTTTGTCAAAGATCGGATGGTTGTAGATATGTGGTATTGCCTCCAAGGCCTCTGTTCTATTCCATTGGTGTATATCTCTGTTTTGGTACCAGTACCATGCTGTTTTGATTACTGTATTCTTGTAGTATAGTTTGAAATCAGGTAGCATGATACCTCCAGCTTTGTTCTTTTTGCTTAGTATTGTCTTGGCTATGTGGGTTCTCTTTTGGTTCCATATAAAGTTTAAGGTGGATTTTTCCAGTTCTGTGAAGAAGGTCATTGGTAGCTTGATGGGGATAGCACTGATTCTATAAATTACTTTGGGCAGTATGGCCATTTTCATGATATTGATTCTTTCTAACCGTGAGCATGGAATGCTTCATCATCTGTTTATGTCCTCTCTTATTTCCTTGAGCAGGGGTTTGTAGTTCTCCATGAAGAGGTCCTTTACATTTTTTGTTAGTTGTATTCCTAGGCATTTTATTCTGTTTGTAGCAATTGTGAATGGGAGTTCACTCATGGTTTGGCTCTCTGTTAGTCCATTACTGGTGTACAGCAATGCTTGTGATTTATGCACATGGATTTTGTATCCTGAGACTTTGCTGAAGTTGCTTATTAGTTTAAGGAGATTTTGGCCTGAGATGATGGGGTCTTCTAAATATACAATCATGTCTTCTGCAAATAGAGACAATTTGTCTTCCTCCTTTCCTAATTGAGTACCCTTTATTTGTTTTTCTTGCCTAATTGCTCTGGCTAGAACTTCCAATACTATATTGAATAGGAGTGGTGAGAGAGGGCATTCTTGTCTAGTGCCAGATTTCAAAGGGAATGCTTCCAGTTTTTGCCCATTCAGTATGATATTGCCTGTTGGTTTGTCGTAAATAGATTTTATTATTTTGAGATATGTTCTTCGATGCCTAGCTTATTGAGACTTTTTAACATAAAGTGCTGTTGAATTTTGTTGAAGGCCTTCTCTGCATCTATTGAGTTAATCATGTGGTTTTTGTCTTTGGTTCTGTTTATGTGATGGATTACGTTTATAGACTTGCATATGTTGAACCAGCCTTGCATCCCCGGGATGAAGCCTACTTGACCATGATGAATAAGCTCTTTGATGAGCTGTTGCAATCGGTTTGCCAATATTTTATTGAAGACTTTTGCATCTATGTTCATCATGGATGTTGGCCTGAAGTTTTCTTTTTTTGTTGAGTCTCTGCCAGGTTTTGGTATCAGGATGATATTGGTCTCATAAAATGATTTGGGAAGGATTCCCTCTTTTTGGATTGTTTGGAATAGTTTCAGAAGGAATGGTACCAGCTTCTCTTTGTACGTCTAGTAGAATTCGGCTGTGAACCCATCTGGACCTGGGCTTTTTTTAGTTGGTAGGCTCTTAATTGCTGCCTCAACTTCAGCCCTTGTTATTGGCCTGTTCAAGGTTTCACCTTCTTCCTGGTTTAGGCTTGGGAGGGTGCAAGTGTCCAGGAATTTATCCATTTTTCCAGGTTTACTGGTTTATGTGCATAGAGTTGTTTGTAGTAATCTCTAATGGTAGTTTGTATTTCTGTGGAATTGGTGTTGATATTCTCCTTTTGATTTTTTATTGCACCTATTTGATTCTTCTTCCTTTTCTTTTTTATTAATCAGGCTAGTGGTCTATTTTGTTGATCTTTTCAAAAAACCAGCTCCTGAATTTATGGATTTTTTGAAGCTTTTTTTGTGTCTCTATCTAATTCAGTTCTGCTCTGATCTTAGTTATTTCTTGTCTTCTGCTAGGTTTTGAGTTTTTTTTTATCTTGCTCCTCTAGCTCTTTCAATTTTGTTGATAGATTGTTGATTTTAGATCTTTCCTCATTTCTCTGGTGGGCATTTATTGCTATAAATTTCCCTCTAGACACTGCTTAAATGTGGTCCCAGATATCCTGGTACATTGTGTCTTCATTCTCGTTGGTTTCAAAGAACATCTTTATTTCTGCCTTCATTTCATTGTTTATCCAGTCGACATTCAGGAGCAGGTTGTTTAGTTTCCATGAAGTTATGTGGTTCTTAGTTTCTTAATTCTGAGTTCTAATTTGACTGCTCTGTGGTCTGAGAGACTGTTTGTTATGATTTCCATTCTTTTGCATTTGCTAAGGAGTGATTTATTTCCAATTATATGGTCAACTTTAGAGCAGGTGCAGTGCGGTGCTGAGAAGATTGTATATTCTGTGGATTTGGGGTGGAGATTTCTGTAGATGTCTTTTAGGTCTGCTTGGTCCTTTTCTGAGTTCAAGTCCTGGATATCCTTGTTAATTTTTTGTCTCGTTGATCTGTCTAATATTGACAGTGGAGTGTTAAAGTCTCCCATTATTATTGTGTGGGAGTCTAAGACTCTTTGTAGGTCATTAAGAACTTGCTTCATATTTCTGGGTGCTCCTGTATTGGGTGTGTATGTATTTAGGATCTTTAGCTCTTCTTGATGCATTGATCCTTTTACCATTATTTAATGCCCTTCTTTGTCTCTTTTGATCTTTGTTGGTTTAAAGCCCATTTTATCAGAGACTAGGATTGCAACTCCTGCTTTTTTTTTTGCTCTCCATTTGCTTGATAAATCTTCCTCCATCCCTTTGTTTTAGCCTGTGTGTGTCCTTGCACGTGAGATGGGTTTCCTGAATACAGCGCACCAATGGGTCTTGACTTTTTATCCAATTTGCCAGTCTGTGCCTTTTGATTGGGGCATTTAGCCCATTTACATTTAAGGTTAATATTGTTATGTGTGAATTTGATCTTGCCATTTTGATGCTAGCTTGATGTTTTGCCCGTTAGTTGATGCATTTCCTTTATTATTTTGATGGTCTTTACCATTTGGTACATTTTTGGAGTGGCTGGTACTGGTTGTTCCTTTCCTTGTTTAGTGCATCTTTCAGGAGCTTTTGTAAGGCAGGCCTGGTGGTGATGACATCTCTCAGCAATTGCTTATCCATAAAGGATTTTATTTCTCCTTCACTTTGAAACTTAGTTTGGCTGGATATGAAATTCTAGCTTGAAAGTTCTTTTCTTTAAGGGTGTTGAATATTGACCCCCACTCTCTTCTGGCTTGTAGGGTTTCTGCTGAGAAATCTGCTGTGAGTCTGATGGGCTTCCTTTTGTTGGTAACCTGATCTTTCTCTCTGGCTGCCCTTAGCATTTTTCCTTCATTTCAACTCTGGTGAATCTGATGATTATGTGCTTTGGTGTTGCTCTTCTTGAGGAATATCTTTGTGGTGGTCTCTGTATTTCCTGGACTTGTATGGTAGCCTACCTTGCTAGGTTGGGGAAGTTCTCCTAGATAATATCCTGAAGAATGTTTTCCAGCTTGGATTGATTCTCCCCATCACATTCAGGTACACCTATGAAACGTAGATTAGGTCTTTTCACATAATCCCATATTTCTTGGAAGCTTTGTTCATTTCTTTTCACTCTTTTTTCTCTATTCTTGCCTTCTCATTTTATTTCATTGAATTGATCTTCAATGTCTGATACCTTTTCTGCTTGGTTGATTTGGCTATTGAAACTTGTGTCTGCTTCACAAAGTTCTCGTGCTGTGTTTTTCAGCTTCATCAAGTCATTTATATTCTTCTCTAAGCTGTTTATTCTAGTTAGCATCCCATCTAACCTTTTTTTCTAAGTACTTAGTTTCTTTGCATTGGGTTAGCACATGTTCTTTTAGCACTGAGAAGTTTGTTATTACCCACCTTCTGAAGACTGTTTCTGTCAATTCATCAGTTTCATTCTCCGTCCATCTTTGATACGTAGCTGGTGAGGAGTTGTGATCCCTTGTAGGAGGAGAGGTATTCTGGTTTTTTGGTGTTTTCATCCTTTTTGCACTGGTTTCTTCTCATCTTATTGGCTTTATCTACCTGTGATCTTTGTCGTTGGTGACTTTCAGATGGGGTCTCTGAGTGGATGTCCTTTTTATTGAAGTTGAAGTTATTTCTTTCTGTTTCTTAGTTTTCCTTCTAACTGTGAGGCCCTCTGCTGCAGGACTGCTGTAGGTCCACTCCAAACCCTGCTTGCATGGGGATCACCCACAGGGGCTGCCACAGTAAGGGTTGCTGCTGGTTTCTTCTTCTGTTATCTTCATCCCAGAAGGGTACCCACCAGATGTCAGCCTGAGCCCTCCTTTATGAGGTGGCTCTTTGGGTATACAGGGGTCTGGGAGCTGCTTGAGGATACAGTCTGTCCCTTATAGGAGCTCAAATGCTGTGCTTGGAGCTCATTTGTTCCGTGCAGAGCTGCTGGGCGGGTACCTTTATGTGTGCTGCAGCAGAACTCATAACTGCCTCTTTTCCCAGGTGCTCTGACCTAGGAAGGTCGGCTTTATTTATAAGTTCCTGACGTGCTGCTGCCTTTTTTCAGAGATGCCCTGCCCCACATTGAGTGGTCTAGTCACAGTCTGCCAGCAGAGGTGTTGCTTAGCTGCTGCAGCATCTGCCCAGCTGCTGTGTGAACTGCCTGGATATTGGCAGACTGCCTCACTAGAGGCAGACACCCTTCCCCTCACTGAGCTGGACCATCCTGGGTCCAGCTGCACTTGCTGCGAAACTCTCAATCCAGAGCGTTTCAGATTGCTTGTTTTGTTGGGGTGGTACCCACTGAACCAGATCGCCTGGCTCCCTGTCTCAGCCCCCTCACTTTCAGTTGAATGGGCGGCTCTGTCTCTCAAGCATTCCAGGTGCCAGTTGAAATGACTGCCCAGATTTGTGTGAGTTTCTGTGCGCCAACCCGTGGCACCATCCGTGCTGAAAACTCACGGTGCTTTTCAGCCCAGGCATCTCCTGGTCTGTGGGCAGTGAAAACTTCTTTATAAATGCAATGAGCACTCACCCTGTGCGTTGTTCTTTCTGGGAACTGCACTCTGGAGCTGTTCCTATTGGGCCATCTTGGATCCTCCCCAGTTGCTTACTTTTTACAATCTAAATAGGATAATTCCTGTAATGGCCACTTACAAATTATCCAAGGATTTTGTCTGTGTTTCTCTTCCTGGCATCAAAAAGCTTTCTTGCTATGAATTTGATTTCCTTTACTTAGGGTTATTGTGTTTTTCTTGTAAGTACCCTGAGCGTTTCCTCAGACTTAAGAACAGTTTTTTTATTTTTGGTTTTGGTTTTTTTGTGTGTTTGCGTGTGTGCCTGTGTGTGTGTGTGTGCGCGCGCGCGCGCGCATGGGTGCTGATTATATTCATTTATTCTAATATATTGTTTTTCCTCCCATAAATGATCATTAAGTCATGACTGAGTGGTAATCTTTGGTAACCCACAAAGATTGGAACCCCACCTGACCTTTTACCCTTATTTATATGTAGATATAGCCCAAATCATCATATCAAACATTAAAATCTGCTGGGTAAGAATGGCTGTTAGTACAGTTGTATACGATTTGCCTCAGACTAAAACTTTAGGGTAATTCTTAATCACTACAAAATAAAATCATTTCCTTGATATGTGTTTAGATTTTTCTTTTCATTTTTTTCTTGAAATTTAATCTTGAGTGAGAAGATTGTCCTACTTAAAATATCAATGGTCAGGAAAGTGGAAAACATGCCTTAGAATTCAGTTCGCTGCAGACATTTAGTGATCAAATAGATTTTTCTTTTTCTATATTTTGAGAATCAAATGAGATTCTTTTAAGTACTTATGGTAAAAAAAAAAATGCTGTGTATCACCTCATCACTTCTTAATGAAATTTTAGATTTTATAAACAGACTCTGACCTTTTCAAACCTAGGAATCTGAACCCTTTTCTAATCATGCCAGAAGCATTTTTGAATTCTTAGTTTAATATGCCACTTTTTATGATTCAATGCAGCAGAAATGGACTTTGCATGTTTTTTTGTTGTTGTTGTTGAGACAGAGTTTTACTCTGTTGCCCAGCCCACAGTGCAGTGGTGTGATCTTGGCTCACTGCAACCTCTGCCGCCCGGGTTCAAGTGATTCTCCTGCCTCAGCCTCCCAAGTAGCTGGGATTACAGACACCTGCCACCACACCTGGCTAATTGTTATATTTTTAGTAGAGATGGGGTTTCACCATCTTGGCCAGGCTGGTCTTTAACTCCTGACCTCGTGATCCACCTGCCTCAGCCTCCCAAAGTAATTTTTTAAGTAAATGATTTTCTCCTTGAAGTGCTTACATTTTTCATCTTTAAAAAATAGTTTTATTGAGGCCTAATTTATATTATATAAATTAACCTATTTTAAGTATACAGTTTGATGGGGTTTAGTAAATTTCAGTAACACTTATACGACCACCTTTACAATCCAGAAAAGGTACAGTAAGAATATGGTATTATAATCTTATGGGACCACTATGGTATATGTGGTCTGTTGTTGACCAAAACATCATTTTATGCAGCGCATGACTGTATATAAAATCATTTAGAAAACAACATGTTAAAACCACTGGAAAAAGGAAGGGCCATTTAGTAAATTGCCCTCATTTAGAAAACAACATGTTAAAACCACTGGAAAATGAATAATGATAGAGCACTATCTATTTTTCTTCACTAAAATAAATTTTAGATGTATCAGCTATTTAAGAAGGAAATGTAAATTTATAAGAAAACTAGAAAACATACAGGCAAAAATGATTTCTAGATGTGGAGAGACTTTCTAAGTATTTTAAAAATGGAATAAAATGCAAAGGAATATACTGTTTGACTACATAAAAAAAATGTAACAAAGTATAAGACAGATGACAAGCTGAAAAAAATATTTGCAACAAACATGAAAAGTAGAGGGTTAAGGTATAATATGTAATATTCACATATGTGAATATTCATATTGATAAAATATATGTGAATATTCATATTGATTATAAAACACCAAAAAGTGACAGATGAGCATTTAAGTAGGTAAATCACAAAACAACAAACAGAAATCACTCGTAAGATGTGTATATGAAACAACAGAACTTTAAAGTGCATGAAGCAAAAACTGACAGAATCAAAGAGGAAACAGACAAATCCATAGTTGTAGACTTCATTTACCTCTTTCTCAAGAATAGACAGAATTAAACAGGAAGTCAGTAAAGATTAGAGGAGCTGAGCACCACCACCTAACAAAAGGATGTAATTGACATTTTTAGAGCACTTCATCCAATAGCAGGAGAATAAAAATTCTTTTCAAGTGCCCATGGAACATTCCTCCAGATAGACCATATCTGTATAATAAAACAAAATTCAACAAGTTTAAAAGAATTGAAACCAGATAATAAAATGAAACTAGTCACTCATATAGCACACTTTTAAGTAATCCAATGGACAAAGAAGTCTCATGAAAACTAAAAAGTAATACATTGAACAGAATGAAAAAAGACCAAATCATAATTTGTGCACACAGCTAAAGCAGTGCTGAAAAGGAAGTGTATAGCACTGAATGCTTATATATTATCAGAAATATATATTCAAGATATATCAGAAAAATATATAGTAAATATATATATATATATATATATATATATATATATATCAGAAGCACTGAATGCTTTATATCAGAAAAGAAGAAAGATCTTAATCAATCATCTAAGTCCCCATCTCAACAAAATAGAAAAAATAAGAACAAAATAAGCATAGAGCAATGATAAGATGCTCTTAATGATAAGAGCAGAAATTAATGAAATTGAAAACAGAAACAATAAAATAGTCAATCTAAATGTAAAAGTTAGAAAAGGAATATTACAAATAACTTCATATATAAATGTGACAGCTTAGATGAAATGGACCTCTTCCTTGGAAAATAGTACTAGAACATAACCCAAGATGAAATAGATACTCTGAATAATCCTGTAACTATTAAATAAATTAAATATTACATAGAAACACTTCAGGGTGTGGAAAAAAAACTCCAGGCGCAAATTATTTTACTGGTGAATTCTATGTATTTAAAGAAGAAATAACACCATTTCTACACCATCTCTTCCAGGAAATGAAGGCAGAAACATTTCCCGTAGCATTTTATGAGGAAATCATTATCCTGATACAAAACAAAATCCCAAAACAAAAAACAACTATAGACCAATATTTCTCAGGAACTTAGATGTTAAAACTCTCACCAAAATATTAGCAAACTAACTCCAAACATGTATAAAAAGAATTATACCTATGACTAAATGAACTGCTTCAAACACTTGAAAATAATCAGTGTACAGGTCCACCACTTACTAGACGTGTGACCTTAGACAAGTCACTTAATCTTTCTCTACCTTATGTTTCTCATCTGTAAAACAGGAATAATAATAGCACCTATCTCATAATGGTTGTGAAGATTAAATTATCTAATACACGTAAAGCATTTAGAATTGTAACTGGCACATAGTAAGCCCTCAGTAAACCTTAGCCGTTGTTATTACTAGCTCTTAATTGTGAATATTCTAAGTAGATACTGTACTCAGAATCTTGGGTTCTTGTGAAAATAAACTAATGTTATCTTTGCCTAAAGTATTCCATTTTTGTTTTAGATATAGTGAATATACCTTGTAAAAGCCAAAAAACTTCTAAATAATTAAGAACTTTAAAAAGAGAGAAATTTGAGGCCGGGCGTGGTGGCTCATGCCTATAATCCCAGCACTTTGGGAGGCCGAGGCGGGTGGATCACAAGGTCAACAGATCGAGACCATCCTGGTCAACATGGTGACCAGGGTTCATTTGCTTGAACCCAGGAGGCGGAGGTTGCGATGAGCCGAGATCCTGCCATTGCACTCCAGCCTGGGTAACAAGAGTGGAGCTCCGTCTCAGAAAAAAAAAAAAAAAGAGAGAGAGAGAAATTTGGTAGAAAGCAAACATTATATTTCTTGAATTTAATTCTCTTCCAATTATTTTCTTCAAATCTTTCCTTAAAATAAGTCCTGAATATTTTTATCAATATGCAAATTTCAGAACATTTATTTTATAATATTATATAATCTATTTCATATTATCGAAAAACGCATTTTAGGCTACTATATTTTGGGACTTTTCAAAAGCTGTTCCTAGTAATCACAACTTTCCTTTTCCCTTTATAGGTCACCATTTGCTGCTGTGACAGACTATTCAGTTACAAGAAATAATGTCATACAACTCTGCCTGGAGTTGACAACAATTGTGCAACAGGTATTAGCTGACAAACTTTCTTTCTGTTAATTTATTGGCAACTTTATATTCTAATAATGGGAAGTATCCTGTGTACCAAGAGTTTGTAAGATACTGGTTTAAAAGTTTCTCAAAGGCAAATCATTCTAAAGAAATCAAATATGTTTAATATTTTTTGGGAAACTATGCATATACCTCAGTTAACTTACCAGACAATATAAAGGGAACCTCCCTGACCTGTAAATAAACAATTATAATAAAATAATATCTGTTAGTTTGACACTTTCAATGGGGATGACTAAGGTATATTGCCTTTCAAAAAATTACCCCATTCAGATAACAATCTCAGATTTTTGCTCTAAGACACTATTAGTTTTACTTACTTTTGTACACATACAAGCAAATGTGCCTAACAGCTTTTAACAATGATCTAATTACCAAAATGATTTTTCGCTTCCATATTATCTAAGCCAGGAATCCCCAAATCAGATGCCTTCAGGGTCCAGCAGCTGATATAAATGGTTGAATTAAGTCTGATATAAGGCATGGAGAAATGCAGGAGACTTGGGTGATTTGACTAGAACATATTCAAACATGTCTTTTAGAGGAAATGTAATTATAGGCATGATATATTTGTGCTTTTAAATTATCTTTTAAATAATTTGTTCTTTTTCTACTGTTACGTGATGATATCTCTCTTCAGTATCAAGTTTTTTTGGGCTCTGTGGTCTGTTGCTACCTGTAGTAGAAATAAGAATAAGGATTAATAGGTAAAATAATGAAATAAAATAGTTAAGTGTTTATTTCTTTATGGTGAAACTATGGGTGATTTTATTTAGACTCTACTTTTCTGTATTTTTCCAAATGAATTTTTATTTTCTAAAATGAATTTGAGTTATAAAAAAAAGAATGTTAAGTACATTGAAGAAATACTGCTTTAAGTTTGCCAGAGGAACACAACTTAGACAAATATTTAAATATACTTTAAAATAAATTACATGCTTACAAACAGTTAATGTTCATCTAATCATCTAATTCAGCCATTATATACATACTAATCACTGCATTTGATTGGAATTGTATGAAGTATCTGAAGATAGGAATTAAACTTAAGCTGCCAGTAAAAGAGGCCAATTTGAATAAGCAAGGTGTAGACTTTAAAGAAAAACTAGGGCATGCATTTATTACCAGGCTTTCAAGAAATCTCATCTGAACAGTTATGATGATGGTTATGCTTTGAAATATGCTGTGCTTCAAATTATTTTTCACTCAGCTTTAATTATTTTTATTCCCTTTGCAGCAAGATGAGATAATCAATATCTAAAAATAAACTGTCACAAATGCCTTTTTTCCACTTCCTAACACAAAGTGGTGCTACTGTGAAGTAAGAGGAAAGTGCTTCTTGATATTGGCCACTTACATTTAAAATAATACTAAAATTAGTGGAGAAATTTAATGTCAGTTTCTTTTTAAAACTTTCATTTGTAGGAATTTATTTAATCTACTATATTACTTTACTTATTCCCTGTCGTGATAGGTTTGGATCATTGTATTTGAAGCCTTTTAAAGAGATTTCCGCCCCCCCCAACACTTTCCTCATCGCGTAAGATTGGTTATGATGACACTTTTGAAAAAAAAAAAAAGAGAAACTGGTTTTAAAACCTTAAATAGAATTCTCACAAAGAACTGAAGCTTCATTTAGAACACTGTCAGCAACTGAAGCAGAACAATGAGACAGGTACCCACACACTACTTGTCAGCATTGAAATAATTGCCATGATGCCTTCCTTAATGGATATCAGCTTAACCTAAAATTATTGTACTGTACCATTTTTTTGTTCTCTAACACAAAACTGATGAATTAGATTGTCACTATTTAAGAAATAAGCACAAAAGTGTTGGTTTGCAAGATGAAACTTTGGTGAAGCTTAAAATACATGGGGCAAGGGAGAGGGTTGTAATCTTGGAAGATTTGAGATTCAGCCCTGTTGATTCATGATGATTCCACATTGGACAAACCATGTCATTGTTTTCGCCATCTATAAACAGAATTAATCACATCTACCTCAGAATTATTAGTAGACTAGATAAAGAAAGTGTATATATACACCATGGAATACTATGCAGCCATAAAAAAGAATGAGATCATGTCCTTTATAGCAACATGGAAGGAGCTGGAGGTCATTATCCTAAGCAAACTAATATAGGAACAGAAAACCAAGTACCGTATCTTCCCACTTATAAGTGGGAGCTAAACATTGAGTACATGTGTATACAAGGGAACAACAGGTACTGGGGCCTACTTGAGGGTGGAGGGTCAGAGGAGGGTGAGGATCAAAAAACTATATTTTCCGTACTATGCTGATTACTTAGGTGATGAAATCTGTACACCAAAACCCCATGACACTCAGTTTACTTACATAACAAACCTGCACATGTACTCCTGAACCTAAAATAAAAGTTAAAAAAGTAAAATAAAATAAAAATAGTCAATGAATGTAAAGTGAAAAACAAAGATGAAAGTAATATTGTTTACAAAAATAGGTAAGGAATAACAAGACTTGATTAAAGGAAGTAACATAAGAAGTTTTGAAAAATAAATGTCAGAGATGTTTTTTCTCCATTTGGTGTTAGTTTTATTGAGCTGCATTTACAGTGAAACCTGAGTTAGGTGCTGAGGGAAAATTCAAACATGTTGAAGAACATTTTAAATCAGATTTTGAAATGTTAAATACAGAGTGAAAAATTCCTCTTAAAACTCAAATTTTGACGATACACTTTTTACCTGAACTGGTCCTCTCTAAACTGTATTTACTAAAAATCTTTTTTCTGCTTTCTTATGGGTCTGTTCATTTGCAACCTTTTTTTTTTTTTTTTTTTTTTTTTTTGAGACAGAGTCTCACTCTGTCACCAGGCACCAGGCTGGAGTGCAGTGGCACAGTCTTGGTTCACTGCAACCTCCGCCTCCCTGGTTCAAGCAGTTCTCCTGCCTCAGCCTCCTGAGTAGCTGGAGCTACAGGTGCATGCCACTGTGCCGAGCTAATTTTTGTATTTTTAGTGGAGACAGGATTTCACCATGTTGGCCAGGATGGCCTCCATCTCTTGACCTCGTGATCCACCCGCCTCAGCCTCCCAAAGTGCTGGGATTCCAGGCTTGAGTCACTGCACCCGGCCATTTCCAACCTTTTTAGATCCATTTTCGATTTTCTTGGTTATCACTGGTTATCTGAATAGTGTTAAAAACATTTTACAGAAAACTGTAATGAAGAATATTTATAATAATATAATCCTAATTACACAGAAACAGTGCTGTTGTTTTGGTCTTTCCTGTAATAAATGTCTTTACTTAAGTTGTTGTTGTGACTTTCTGACAGTTGATTTGTTTTACTTTGTTCCATATTTACCTGTCAGATGTATTTTGTTTTCTAAACCTTATTCAAGTAAATGGAAAAATATTCTTTAAAGATCAGTATTAAAAATGTTTCTTTTTGATGGGCAGCCTCCTTTAAATTATGTGTATGTGCTTTCTATTCACTTTACCTATATAATATTTTAAATGCAGAAAATAAAAGTAAATAATTCACGAAACTCTCTCTAAATCTGCATCTTAAAATAAAGATATAAATGAGCATATTGAGTATATAGGCATATTGAGTTTATAGCCCTCTTTAAATATATTCCTGCTCAAATGTAATTTAACCATTTTATCTGTTTTATCTTAAGTTGTTAATTGCTCAAGGTAAACACTTGAGAAAAAAGGAGATTTTCTAGAACTTATTGAATTGGGATTTGTGTTTTAAATGCTTAGAGCACAAATTTGTAAATACTGTTTGGAAAGTTTACAAAATTTTATTAAAATAAATAGCCCAGAAGTAATTTTTAATTTCATTAAGGATGTATTCAAGGAAATTTGGCCTGTAGTTTTATTGATTATAGATATTACTTAATTACATTCATGTATATGAATAGTACTTCATTTACCTTCTTAGTTGACATTTCATGTCATTTACGCTCATAATTTATGGCAAAATAATGTAGTGGGCTTTGACATGAAGTTGATCCAAGTTCATCATCTTGGCTTTGCTTTTCAACAAACAGCATAAACTTGGACAAATTACTTCATAACTCTGATATTATTTTTCTTTATCTGTAAAAGTGGATCCCTACCATTTTTAGATTATCATAGAGCTGTTGTGAAGATTAGCAACTGATTTAGCCCACCATCTGGCATATAGTGGGACCTTAATAAATGGCCACTCGAGTTATTTTGTGTAGCAAAAAGCCTTTGGAAATGCTAAACTCAGCTAGTTTCTTTCTCCACAGAAAATTTCAAGGAGTGATGCTCTGCTTACTTTTGGTATTGAGTGGCAATGAGGAAAGACCTTATTTCTAAAATGAGTGATTAAAAAAAAAGATATTGGTATAATTTAGAACGTTCCTTAAATTTTAATGCAAATTCATTACTGTGCTTCATTTTCTGCAAGATATGTTGAAACATTCATGTTCAAATATAATACAGAAATTAATTTTGATCACCCAGGAATGTATCATCCCTATCCACATATTCAAATAAACTGGAGTTATAAGTGGAAAACTCAAAACATATAAAGTTGAAGGAGACTATATGTGTAAATATATTTTGTAGTACAGATGTATGTTTTAAAAAGAGATATTAAGTTCAAGTTATAGTTAAATACATGTAAAGATGTAAAATGGGGATAGAAATTATGCTGGTGCAGGCAGGGTATATATTCTATGGTTCCTGTGGCAAGTGTTGAAAGCATATGAAAAGCCTGTCCAGGATGGTCTCATAGTTGTTTAAAACACAACTTTAAATACTACTTTTACTATGTACTCAGAGTTAGTGTTTAAACCCTCATGAATCAGACATTCTAGGTGACCTGAAAATTGTATTGGGGCTCTTGAGATTGAAACTGGGACATTTGAGACCAAAAAACAGGACAAGCTTTATACGCATTTTTAAAAACAGTATGGATTATATTAGCATACTCATTGAAGGCAATATAAAATGTGATTCTGTTTTTTCACTTTTTCCTTTTATTTTTAGTTGACACATAATTGTAGGTATTTGTGGAGTACAGAGTCATATTTCAGTACATGTATACAATCTATAATAATCAAATCAGGGTAGTTAGCATATCCATCATCTGAAATATTTATCAATTATGTATGGTGGGAACATTCAAAATCCTCTTTTCCAGCTTTTTGAAAATATAAGATAAATTATTGGTAACTGTATTCATTCTACAGTGCTATAGAACACTAGAATTTGTTCCCCCTATCTAGATGTAATTTTGTATCTATTAACCGATCTCTCCCTATCCCCTCCTTTCTTCTACCCTTCCCAGCCTCTCATAACTACAGCCTACTCCCTACTTCTATGAGCTCGGTTTTTTTAGCTTTCACATGTGAGTGAAAACATGTGATATTTATCTTTCTGTGCCTGACTTATTTCACTTAACATGATGTTCTTTAAACTAATCCATGTTGCTTTGAATTATAGGATTTAATTCTTTTTAGGGCTGAATAGTATTCCATTGTGTATATATACCACATTTTTTTCGTCTGTTCATCTGTTGATTAACATTTAGGTTGATTCCTTATCTTGGCTGTTGTCAATAGTGCTGTAATAAACATGGAGATGCTGATATCTCTTGGACATACTGATTTCCTTTCCATTGAATAAACTTCCAGTAGTGGGATTGCTGGATCATATGATGTTTTGTGAAATCTATATTCTGTTTTCCATAATGGCTCTGCTAATTTACATTCCTACTAACAGCATTTTTCACTTCCTTTCTGTTTAAGCAAATAATACTTTTAATTCAGTGCAATTATGCTTCAACCTTTAATTTTTCTTCAGCCTCTTACATTAATTATAAAGATAATTATAAAGATTAATTATAAAGATATTATAATTATAATCTTTTCAAATTTTTCATATAATGCTAATATAGTAAGTCAGAAGTTATAGAACCATAAGAGATAATACCCAGATAACTTAAAGACTTTTTTCTGAAGAAAAATGTAAAAACTAAAAATATAAGTTTTCAAAACTGAAGGTATGTTACATATGTGTACCTGTATCTTCTCGAAGGCATATGTATAATGAGAATATTATCAAAATAGATATAAATACACATACAAGAAATTCTCATTCATGTTATGAAATATACCTAATTATTGGCAGCTGCATATTTTCTGAAGGCTCAGAATGAAGAAGTAAGGGTGATGAAATCATTGTATACTAATACTTAACAAAGCACTCTTTAGAAGAGTGGGGCATAATAATTTATTCTTCTTCTAGCTTTGTGACACTGGCCTGGCTTGTGAGCAAAAACTTAAAGATGTGCTGTGTATCATATTAATATGGATGCTGAAATAGATTGTTTCCATATGTTTATTCTTTTATAAACCAAGACCATTGCATGTTATCAGAGTCACCCTGCCAAAGTGCTTTTAAAGATAGTATCACCATCAGTAATACCAGAAGGAGAATAGATGGGGATATACTAAACTAATCAATTCCTTTTAGATAGCAAATGGTTGATCCTATTTCTCAGACACCTTTCTTCGCTGTGTTACATTTTGGAATTTATGAAACTTACATACATGCAAAAGAATGAAGAATAATAATACTCATGAATCTGCCATCTAATTTAATATTTACAACATTACCAATATTGTTTCAGTTACTTTTGAGCTCCTCTCCCATTTCATCAGCTTGCCTTCTTAAGGGTTTATCATTTTATTTTTTCTTAAAATAGTTTCATATACTTCTCTAAATGTATCATTTGATTATGCTTGTCTTTTCAATTGATGTGTTTCTGAATTCATGCATGTTTTCTTCTGTAGCTGTAGTTCATTCATTTTTACTGCTTATAATGTTGAAATCTGTGCATTATGTGCATATCCAAGTATGATTATCCATTCTTCTGATTATGGACATTTTTTTATATATTTACATTTAAGTATATACCTAGGAGTATAATTACTAGGTTATACAGTTTACACATGCTCATCTTTACAATTGTGAATATGATGTTCTCAAAATTTTATTGCTTATTATGTCTTGTACTTTCATTATCTTTCTACTCTCTGAATTACTGTATTTGAGTCTTACTTTGCAGTTCACCTTTGAAGAGGCTTTAATAGTTTTCTCACAAAGACCCTAAAAAGAGGTAACTTTTACCCTTATTCATGTTATGTATAGGGATACAGATGTAGAAAGGTGAGTTAGGCTATTTTTGACCCTCATGAGTGATAAACTTCAGGGGAGAGTCCCTGATATGCTACCATTTGTGATGTACTGTGACTATTCTTTTTAAAGAACCAAGCCAACAGTAATAGTTTATTTAAGAAAAGATTTGCTGTGACAGACTTGGAAGCAGGAGTAGACCCCATGCACTTCTGTGTCTCCAGTGCCTGGCAAATAAGTGTTTGTTGAAAGAACGATATAATTATTTTTCCCTTAAAAGTTTACCAAAAGTGATTACAGAAATTTAGAAACGTTAGGTGTTTAGAATCAAGTAAAGAACTGTTTCAAAACACTGATGCCTGAGCCCCCTCCAGGCCTCATTAAGTTAGACTGTGTGTAATGGGGTTAGGCATCAGTATTTTTAAACTGATGCCTCAAGTGATTCTAATATGGAGCCAAAGTTAATAACAATTGTGCTGTACTCATACTTTAGGAGGAGACAAATATGAGGTGGGAAGAAAATGCATATAATTAAGAACAGTATTTCCTTTGGGGACCATGTTTCCATGGACCATGATTCATCTGAGGAAGCATATTAAAAATGTAGATTTTCTAGATTTTACCACAGGCTGAATGATTGAGAAGTGTGGATCAGGAGGTTCAACTATTTATAGGTAATAACAGCCCAGAGCCTATATATTTATAAAGGAGTCTGGTTAAAGTTTTCAACTTATAACTGTAGTTATTAGTGGGTTATAGTCCCTCTGTAGTAAATACATATCCAAAAGGATTAGGCTTGTTCTTTGAAATGTCAGTTATAAGTTATTAATTAAAAAGTGGCTATCGCACACTTGTAATAAGAAAGGAAGAGCCAGTGCTAGAAACTGGTATAGTGGTAGTAGACATAGGAAGGCACTAAGGTTAATAAAACAAGAAGCAGTAATAATCATTAGTAACGTCTTAAGCATTTATTACATCATACCATACCTTACATGAATTACATGACATAGATTTTCATATCTACATAAGATAAAAGCAGCAAACCAAATACATTTTAGTTACTATTAGTTGGTACACAAGTAATCACGGGATTTGCCATTACTTTTAAGCCTTATTATATCTTGTACTTCCATTATCTTCCTACTCTCTGAATTACCATATCTTTTTCATATGTCATAATATTAATATTACTTTTAATGGCAAAAACCGTAATTACTTTTGCATCAACCTAACAGTTATAGGCACTGATTTATTAAGGCATTTCGCCTCTGCTGAAGAAGTAGTTTTTAACATCCCAGTCTGCTTGGGTTGGGTCAGAAAGACCACCAACATCAAATAGGTAATTCAAATAAAATTAGGCCCTAACACAAGTAAAATAATGGATTGAAATTGTAAATGACAATGGTAGGTTGAAGAACTGGTCAGAATCAAGTAATTAGGATAAGTGAGCACAAATCAGACTTATAAAATGAGTCAAAATTTATCTGTAAAAACCAGATTGGGCTAGGTATGGTGACTCACGCCTGTAATCCCAGCACTTTGGGAGGCCAGAGCAGGTGGATCACGTGAGGTCAGGAGTTCTAGACCAGCCTGGCCAACATGGGGAAACCCTGTCTCTACTAAAAATACAAAAATTAGCCAGGCATGGGGGTGCATGCCTGTAATCCCAGCTACTCGGGAGGCCGAGGTGGGAGAATCACTTGAACCTAGAAGTCGGAAATTGCAGTGAGCTGAGATTGCACCATTGCACTCCAGCCTGGGCAACAGAGTGAGACTGCATCTCAAAAAAAGAAAAAGAAAACAGATTGGAAAATACTAGATTTGCGAGAAGGTAGCAGAATGTAACCTGAGGTTGATTGTGGGTAACAATCTGTGAGGCTTGACATAGAACCTCTAAAAAATAACTCTCATAGCCCATGAAATGAAGAGATATAGCCTGGAAAACTAACAAAATGGTTATTGCATTAAACTCTGCATTGGTTATGTCTTCATATGCATGTCTGCCTTATGTTTCCCTTCGATTGGTGCAGAGTTGTATCAGTCAAGGTAAACTAGATTAAGCTGCAGTGACAAACAACCTGAAAATATGAGTGGCTTTTAATAATGTTCATATCGAATGCTCATGCTCCATTTGCATCCTGGGTTGCTATAGCTCTACTCTATATACTGTTCACTTCAAAGCCCACACTGATACAGTAGCCTCTTCTAGAACATTGCTGGTCATTATGGCAGAGGGAAAAGAGAACATATTGAACCATGCACTGGTTCTTAAAGGTTCTGCATGAAAATGAGACCTAGCACATCTACTCACAATTCATTGGTCAAAACAACTCACACGGCCATGATTGACTTCAGTGGTTCAAGGAAGTTTACTATTCCCTTTAAAAAAAATGGCAGTATATGTTTGGAAATCATAATACAGTCTGCCACAGCAATGAATCTATGAAGAATTCCAGTATAGTGTTATACTAGAATTTTGAGGACAACAATATTGGTTTATTTGAATGTAACATCTCTCTCCTCAATACTGTAGTGTGTTTGGTGTGTGTGTGTGTGTGTGTGTGTGTGTGTGTGTGTGTGTGTGTGTGTCACAGAGAGAGAGAGAGTTGGTATTTTAAGTATAATCTGCTGGAATATGACTGGTAGGTTTGGGTGGGGGGCAATAAATGACCTTTTGGATTTTGTCCAAAGACAAAATTCTGGTTAATAATCACTCAGTACTCAGTGTTAGTACTAGGAAACTTAAATGGATATGGATTCTATGGAATATCTCTTTTCAAGTTGTACCAAATTAAGCCTAGATTTAAGATAATACTATTACTTGGGCAATTTAGTATTTATTAGGATTTTAATATCTTATCATCATCAATGATCTAAAACTTTTTTTGTGTACCTGGATATAACTGACACTTTTTCAAATACTGCACACAATTACTGAAAAGAAATGGTTCCATTTTGTACAAGAAAATACAACCTAAATAGATAAAAGAGACAAACATATAGGGCCTGAGGAACTTTTTTAAACTAATATTGGAAATTATATACCATACCATCTCTATTTTCTGACAGCCAAGTGAATAATCTTGAATTAAAGAATTGGCCGGGCGCGGTGGCTCAAACCTGTAATCCCAGCACTTTAGGAGGCCGAGGCGGGTGGATCACGAGGTCAAGAGATCAAGACCATCCTGGTCAACGTGGTGAAACCCCGTCTCTACTAAAAATACAAAAAATTAGCTGGGCATGGTGGTGCGTGCCTGTAATCCCAGCTACTCAGGAGGCTGAGGCAGGAGAATTGCCTGAACCTAGGAGGCGGAGGTTGCGGTGAGCCGAGATCGCGCCATTGCACTCCAGCCTGGGTAACATGAGTGAAACTCTGTCTCAAAAAAAAAAAAAAAAAAAGAATTAATGTTTCATTTATATTTTTATTTATGATAGTGTTTGATTTTAGTTTTGCTTGTACCCTTTATTTGGGTTTGTTACAAGGGAAAAAGTGTATCCCATTGCTTAGACCCTATAGAGTTTCCTTTCCTTGGGATATAGTAGATGGTCATCACCATAAGCAACTTGAATATCTGGAAGCTAGAGAAGCTTTCTGTTACAAAGAAATGTTAGCCTCATTCTGTGACTATAAAGTTCTTTATATCTTTTCTATGATACAAATCTTGCAATAAAGGCTCAATTATTTTTGTTAAAAATATCTTCTGAGATCATGCAGATTAAAGTTTAAAACCAAACTCACATGCAAAGTATTTTAAAAACTGTGAAATTCAGTCTATTTTTGTATAAAATATGTGTGAAGAAACTAAGTGTACTGTACTAGTTTCGCAATTAGAAATTTTATTTCCAACAATATGGCTTTATGAGTTGCATTTTTGTATCTCCTGTATAAAACCAATGTATAATATTTATTATGGAAAGTGAAAATAGCAAATCAATGCAATAAAATACTGATAACAAATAAATTCAAATTATATTTATAGGGTGTACAGAGAACCTTGAGAAAGTAAAAAGACAATGAAGTTGAATATAGGGTTCCTTCTTTGAAAATATTAACAATCTAATGGGACAGACTAAGAGTAGCAAATAAATAACTAATGAAAATATAAAATATGTAAAGCTAGTAGAGTTATTTGGTAGGTCATTCAAAACCATTTAGGCCTTGTCTCAAGACATGCAAAACAAATAAACTTAGTTCATAATGGTAATTAACTCACCGCCTCTTCAGGCTGTCAAAACACAGCTATTAAAGTTACAGGACAGCTATTAAAGTTACAGGGATTACAGTCTCACTCTAATGAATTTTTTTTTCCCGAGGTGGAGGCTGTGTCTCCCAGGCTGGAGTGCAGTGACACGATCTAGGCTCACTGCAACCTCCACCTCCTAGGTTCAAGCAATTCTCCTGCCTCAGCCTCCGAAGTAGCTGGAATTACAGCATATGCCACCCTGCCAGGCTAAATTTTTTTTTGAATTTTTAGTAGAGATGGGGTTTCACCGTGTTGGCCAGGCTGGTCTCAAAGTCCTGACCTCGTGATCTGCCTACTTTGTCCTCCCAAAGTGCTGGGATTACAGGCATGAGCCACCATACTCAGCCCACTCTAATGAATTTTCTGATCATTGAACACCTTGACATTTTTACTTCAGTCTTGAAGTAAAACTTCAAGAACTTTCAATTTTTTTGATTTGTTAAAGACTCATATGAATGCTGAAGAAATGTTTAGCCTCTCTTTTGCCTATATCCTCACATCTCTATATGCTAAAAAATTATTTTACACACTCACTCAATTATTAGGACATTAGTTTTTCATTGTGAAGTGAAAGACTAGAGTAGTTGGAGCTAACTTTAGATGACTATGTGGGAGAGACCTAAAATAGAATTTTGTAGAGGAATATTATACAAGATGTGGAAGAATTAGCCATCTTCACTGACAGAAGAAAAAGTAGTTATCAGCCATTTTACAAGCATGACTATTTTATTTTACAGACCTCATGTGTCAAAAAATTTAAGGCTTTTGAACTATATTTCTGTATAACAATTTCTCTAAATTTTAATTATGTTTAACTACTAGTCTGCAAGAGGCAACCAGTGTTACCAAAGTCAGTTTGTGCAATATATGGTTTCTGTTGCCCTTTTTGAATTACCCATAGTGGTTCTCAGGCCCCACTTCTCCAGAGCTGTCTTTATATACTATCCTGGAAAATGTGAGATTTAATAGTATCTTTCTCTTTTATTTTATAATTTGGAAAAAAATTGAATGATAGAAAGAAACGTAGAACAGTGTAACAAGCACACATGGACCAGCATTACAAATTGGCAAATATTAAGATTTGGTCATATTTGCATCAGAACTTTTTATAAAGTTGTTTGTATTTCTGCTCAGGCCCCTTCCTCAGAGGCATGCATGAGCATTGGTATGCATCCTTTTAGTTGATATTTATATACTTTGATACATATATATGCAGAAACAATATATTCTACTTCTCAATTTTAGTCAATAATAAAACATCATGGAATTTAAACAGAAGGATTTGGGATTATGATAGGATAATTAAAGTAGTTCAGAAGTTTGATATAGTAGTCATATCAGACCCTGATTGAAACTCTTTGATAGCTTGCTCATTAGCCTCAGGATAAAACTTATACTTTATCCTGATAAAAAAAGCTCATAAAACTGGCATTCAAGGCAAAATATTATTAGATTTCCCAAGTTTTCCTTCTTCAGTTCATCTCAGTATTTCTCTTTCATATCTCAAGACTTGTTGCTCTGTATGCCTCAGTCATAGTGCCTTTTACGTTTTTTTTTTTTTAATTTCTATTTCTAAAGCTGTATTAGTCCATTCTTGCATTGCTATTAAAGAGCTACGTAAGACTGGGTGAGTTATAAAGAAAAGAGGTTTAATTGACTCAAAGTTCTGCAGGCTGTACAGGAAGCATGGCTGGGAAGCCTCAGGAAACTTAATATAGTGGCAGAGGGTGAAAAAGAAACAGACACATCTTACATGGCCAGAGATGGAGAAAGAGCAAGGGGAGGTACTACACTCCTTTCAACAACCAGAGCTTGTGAGAACTCACTCGCTATCACAAGAACAACAAGGGGGAAATCCACGCCCATGATCCATTCATCAGTTATTTATTCTCAGTACTATTGAGGCTGGAAGAATGAGAGGAACTGAAGTTGGAAGAATTGTATTGGGGAAAATATGTGGAAAGGCTTTGGATATGGTTTGGATTTGTGTCCCCACCCAAATCTCATGTCAAATTTGTGATCCTGAATGTTGGAGAAGAGAGTTATTATTTGCTACTCTTAGTCTGCCCCATTAGATTGTTAATGTAACCTCAATTTACACATCACTTCCTCTAGGAAGTTGCCTCTGATCTTTCCAAAATATGACACCAGAGCCCAAACTAAGACATTTTAGAATCCTCAAATACTAAAGGTCGTATAAGATATATGGTTGTTGCCCTACCACCATGTTATTCACAGTAAACACAATATTAAGTGCAATGAAGTCTAAAATGTTGGTTTCCTAATAGTAACTATTTTGATTATTTTATTATTTGAAGTATTGAGTGTCATGTTTATTTCACAAAATCAAGTTTCTTGTTTGCTTGGTAAGTAGTTTAGCACTGCACAGCAATCTGTTCTTAACCTATCGTGGTGCTTATTAAACAATCTGATTATTTTTCTGCACATTTCACTAAACTGTAAACAATTTGATGATAGGAATTGTGTATTGTTCAACATCTTATCTCCAGAACAAGGACAGTGTCTGGAACATGGATATTCATCAATAAATATTTGCTAAATAACAAAACCAATGGGAAGCTAGTTTCTCATGGTATACAATTGCTTAATCAAAAGCCTTGCATTCTCTACGTTTGTACTTAGAGATGAGCAATTCCAACCTAAAAGGACATGAGGATCAAGTTCTTCCTGTGTGTTGCACTCACTCTATAACAGAGTGGATCTTCAAATGAGAAAAAACATGAATATAAACTGTGTCTGAAGGTACATCTGTTTGTATAACATTTTACAATTTATGAAGTATTTCCAAATATACCATCTCATTTGGCCCTTATAATAAACTTGGGAGGCAGATATTTTTGGTCTAAGTTTCAGATATGAGGCAACAGGCTGGGACAGGTTAAATAACCTGCAAAGTTATATGGCAGTAAGGCAGGACTAGAACTCAAGTCCACATCTTTTGACTAAATAACCTCTCAATATGGAAACCTGTTGATCAGTTTATCTCTGGATACAGAGCAATACAGTTCTTTCTGTTGTTGAAAATTCCTAACCTGAATGCGTATTCATGATGATCAAAGTAAAACAATAGTGCAATTAGAATATATCTTCCACCTGACTGGTAAATCAATGAATTTTATATTTCAAAAGAAAAAAAAGTAAGCTTAGGATTTTTCTCTCTTACATCTCTTCTAGAGCCTTTGTAAACCTGAGACTCTCTATATACTCAGTCTTGCTACTTTCTCAGTTTTTGGCATCAATAATGTTCTAGATTTTTATAGTGAGATAAAAGTCTTGAAGTATTGAACTGGAGTCTCAGAAAACATGAAAATCCAACTATTTTTAATTTATTAATGATTAAACCAACAAAATTATATTAATGATTTTATGTGACATTTTTGCATAAATCTTCTACGGTCTTCTTTCTACAGTTTCAGTATATAACCAATAAATCATTTTTATGTAAAGATGTTTGCTTTACCCAAGAGATTGTAAATGAAACTTTTATACCCAAAGCCATTCTGTAGTGATTACTTTATATAACAGATTGAATGAAGGCAAGTCAGAAATAAATCTTTGTAGAAAACCTTATTAGCAGAATTCTCCCTCACTCTTTTTTATTCACCTTAAATCATATTGCCGCCAGAGATTGACGTCAGTGGCATATTTGATCATAACACTCTTCTGCTTATATCACTTCAGGGAGCCCCCCCACCCTTCATGTACAAGATAAATTTTAAGCTCTTTCAAAATGGTCAAGTGCTAGCCTATTTCATCAGCCTCATTTCACTTCTTCTTGCTTTACAATTCATATTCCAGTAAAAACAAATTATGTTTAGCTCTCTGCATACAGCTTGTTCTCAGCCCTATGCCTTTTTAAATATGCTAGTCCCCTTACCTTGACTATTTCTGAGCCTTTATCTGGATAACTCCTGTTTATTCCTCCAGATTCTAATCATGCTTCTCTTTCACTAAAATGCCTTTCTCAGAGTGCTTACCTAGGTAGTGGTATTTGCTTCCTTAACACCCTCTACCCATGTCTCTCTTTACAGCTACCAATTTATGTATTTCCAGCTTTATTGAGGTATTATTGACACATTAAAATTGTACATGTTTAAGATATACAGCATGCCGCTTTGATGTATATACACATTGTGAAATAATTACCACAAACAAGCTAATTAACATATTCATCACCTCATATAGTTACCTATGTATTTGTGTCCATGTGAGGTAAGAACACTTGAAATCTCTCTCAGCAAAGTTTAAGTATGCAACACATTATTATTGACTACTATTACCATGCTGTAGGTTAGGTTTCTAGAACTATTCACCTTATGACTGAAAGTTTGTGCCCTTTGACCATTATCTCCTCCCATCCTGTCTATTGTAACCACCATTCTACTCTTTTACTATGAGTTTGACTTTGTTTTTTGGATTTCGTATGTAAATGAGATCATGCAGTATTTGTCTTTCTGTTTGGCTTATTTCATTGAGCATGAGGTTCTTCCATGTTGTTGCAAGTGGGAGAGTATCCTTGTTTTTAAAGGATGATTAATATTCCCTTGTGTGTGTGTGTGTGTATGTATCACATTTTCTGTATCAATTTATCTCATGTAGTATACTTAGATTGTTCTATATCTTGGCTACTGTGAGTAATGCTACAATGGGAAGGCAGATATCTTTTCAAGATAGTCATTTTATTTCCTTTGGATATACACTCAGAAGTGGCTAGATAATATAGTCATTCTATTTTTAACTTTTTGAGAAATCTCCATGCTATTTTCCATAATGACTATACCATTTTACATTTCCACCAACAGCAGACAAGAATTCTCTTCTCTACATTTTTGCCAATACTTCTTATCTTTTGACATTTTGGTAATAGCCATTCTAACAGGAGTGAAATGATATCTCATTGTGGTTTTGATTTGCATTTTTCTGATGATTAGTGATTTTGAGCATTTTTTCATATACCTATTGGCCATTTGTATGTTGTGTTTGGGAAAATATCTGGTCAGGTCCTCTGCCCAGTTTTTAATCAGCTTATTTGTTTCTATTTTTGCTGTTGCATTGTATGTGTTCCTTATATATTTTGGAAATTAACCTCTTATTGGATATATGGTTTGCAAATATTTTCTCCCATTCTGTAGGTTGCCTTTTCATTTTGTTGACTGTTTCTTTTGTTGTGCAGAAACTTTTTGGGTTGATGTAGTCCTGCTTGTTTATTTTTGCTTTTGTTGCCTGTGACTACCAATTTATATATATAGACATTTACGTGATTTTTCTTTCCTGCTACCCTTTGAGCTCTTTGCATCTTCTTCCCTTAAGAATATTATTTGGATATTTTTCTATCCTTGTACCTTTTGGATGGTCTGTGCTCATTTTTCTATAGACTGCTAAGTAAAATAACACATAATTTGGCATGATGCATTATTAAGAAGTAAATAATAAATGCCATGCCAAGAATAAAACATTTCACTACTCTGTTGTATTTAGGTAAGAGGCATTGATATTTTTTGTCAAACATCATTGCATGAAACATCATGTTACTAATTAATGTATTATAGCGATTCAAGCAGATAACACCTTTCAAAGGTAATGATGATCTATAAATGTATGCAGATACAGAGTATATCAGTATAGGGGGCAGGTGGAAAATTATGACAGTTGTGCGTATGGAGATACCGCAAGTACAGAATTAAGGGCCTTGTTCAGTTGGAAGGGACCTTAGGAATCATCTTATTTCAACTGCTTTTGAAACTTGTGTGTGGATAATGATAATAACAGCTAACATTTGCATGTTATGTAATTTACAAAACATTTCCATATCACTTGACATTCATAGGCAGGTCAACAGAGTTTTTATTGTTATGATGCTCATGGCAACTCTACAGAGAGAATTGGTTTCATTGTACTGTGCTATTGTAGATGTCATAATAGACTGGAATCTGCTGTTTGCTGAAGGATTAATAAGGGATGCATCTTGTTAATACCTGAGAACTAACTCCCTTCATGTTTTCTTCCTGATGTGGACTTTACTGTTAATTGTTTGAAATGTTTGTTAAATGGCTTCCTCTTTTGTAACTGTTGGGTGTACTATAGTATGTTTCTCTAGAGCTACACTGCATCGAACACCATAGTAACCATTAGCTGCATTTGGATATTGAAATGTAAATTTAAATCAGTTAAAATTAAGTAAATTCAGTTCCTCATTTGCAAGAGCCATATTTCAAATGCTCAATAGCCACATGTGTCTAACTGTTATCAAATTGAACAGAATAGACATAGAACATTTTTGTTGTCCCAGAAAGTTTTATTGGACAGTGCTATTCTAGACCATTGCTGTATGTATGCATTTTGATGAAGTTGTCATCTGTCAGTACTTAACTTTGGATGTTATAAGACAGAAATCTGTAAAAATAATCAGACTGAGAATAAGTGGTAAATGAATGAGGATTGTTCTAGCTTGTTGCTAAAAATGGAATAGTCCCTCCCCCCTGTGGAAAAGTTGTTAGAAAGTTTTTTCAATGTAAAAGACTATAAAATGACTTAAAACTAGTAAAAAACTGAGGTTTTTGCTTTCGTTTTTAACTTTTAAGTTCAGGGGTACAAGTACAGGTTTGTTACATAGGTAAACTCATGTGGTGGGGGTTTTTTGTACAGATTATTTCATCATCCAGGTATTAAGCCTAGTACCCATTGGTTATTATTCCTGATCCTCTCCCTCCTCCTACCCTTTACCCTCCGATAGGCCCCAGTGTGTGTTGATCCCCTCTATGTGTTCATGTGTTCTCATCATTTAGCTCCTACTTAAAGTGAAAACATGGTATTTGGTATTCTGTGTTTTCTGTTTGCTTTTGTTGTTCTCCAGCTCATTAATTGTGGCCAATACCATATCATAGTATCTTTTTTTTTTTTCCCTGAGGAATAAGAAGCTGATCTAAATATTTTCTATTCCTGACACTATTCTTCATCTTAGTGTGTGTGTGTGTGTGTGTGTGTGTGTGTGTGTGTGTGTGTGTGAGATGGAGTTTCGCTTTTGTCCACGAAGCTGGAGTGCAATGGCACAATCTTGGCTCACTGCAACCTCTGCCTCCTGGGTTCAAGCAGTTCTCCTGTGTCAGCCTCCCGAGTAGCTGGGATTACAGGTGTGCACCACCACGCCTGGCTAGTTTTTGTATTTTTAGTAGAGATGGGGTTTCACTGTGTTTGTGACTCAAATGCCTGACCTCAAGTGATCTGTCCACTTTGACCTCCCAGAGTGCTAGGATTACGGGCGTGAGCCACTGCGCCTGGCCATCCTTTTTAAGCCTCACCAGATTTTTGTCTCCTTGCCCCTGATTGATAAATTTGACACATTTATTATACTGTTTTAAGAAGATGGAAAGTATTAGATATATTCTTTGTTCATTTGTTTTTCTCTTTGATATCACACTTCAGTCAACTATTCTCCTTTCTTCGTATTTGTCATGTCAACTCCTCTAATGATGCATTCTGCTTGGTGTGTATATAGTACTAGATCTTCCATCTCCTAATACAATCTCCTAACAAAAATGACAAGAATCATGTTATATAGAGCATACTTATGTATTCTTTCCGTTTATAATCTTTATATTGGCTGAGTTATATAAATATATTTATCTGGATTTTTGTAAATCACCATATCATGATAAATGCTAAACTGCCTCTCTACTATTTTTCATTACATTGACACTGCTTCTCTAAAAACTAGACCTAATTCCTTTTCTACTCTGAAACATTTCTTAGAAGAACAATTTATATTAGTGCTGTTACTTGTACGTCTGAAATCCTCACATTGTCTTTTTCATCTACTCCATCTCCATTATTATATTAAAACTGATTTTTAAAGTCTCTTGCTGTCATTTTTCTCAGACTCTTACTTAAATTAGACACTATTTATCTTTTCTCCCTTTCTAAAACTCTTTCCATTATCTGTAATATCACTTTCTTCATTTAATCCTGACCAGGGGATTAATTCTTCCTCTGGCTCCTAAACAAGCATTGTCTGAGGTTTTATCCTCAGCTGTCTTTCCACCATACATACTCCGTTCTGGTGAAGTCATCATTGTTGTTTTCTTAGCTTTAACTATCACTTCAATGTCAGTATCTCCAAGATCTGACTCTATTTCCATTCTAATTCAGTTTTTTCAAATGCTTACTGGACAGTTGTATGTAACATGTTCTGTTTAGAGCCACTTCTAATTTTATGTGCACAAAATAAAATTGAATCTCCTCACATTCCCTTCTCCATCTCTACTCTACTATTCATACATCCATATTCTCAGGCTTGAACGCTTGGAGTAATGTTTAACTTTTCCTCCTCGTTATTTCTTGTTTACTAATTTGCATATTTGAAAACTTTTGTGGATACATAGTAAGTGTATATATTTATGGAATATATGAGATGTTTTGATGCAGGCATGCAGTGCATTAATAATCACATCATGGAAAATGAGGTATGCATCCCCTCAATAATTTATCTTTCATGTTACAAACAATCCAATTATATTTTTAACTTATTTTAAAATGCACAATTAAATTATTATTGACTATAGTCACACTGTTGTGCTATCCAATACTAGGTCTTATTAATTCTTTCTAACTATATATTTTTTGTACCCATTACCCATCCCCACTTCTCTTCCACCACCCTACTATACTTCCCAGCCTTTGGTAACCATCTTTCTACTCTCTATCTTTATAGGTTCAGTTATTTTGATTTTTAGATCCCATAAGTGAGTGAGAACATGTGATGTTTATCTTTAGGTACCTGGCTTGTTTCACTTTACATAATGATCTCCAGATCCATTAGTGCTGTTGCAAATGACTGAATCTCATTTTTTATGGCTGAATACTATTCCATTGTGTATACGTACTACATTATTTTTATTTTTATTGTTTTTTTGAGACAGAGTCCCATTCTGTCACCCAGGCTGAAGTGCAGTGGCACAATCTTGGCTCCACCTTTGACTCCCGGGTTCAAGTGATTCTCTTGCCTCAGCCTCTCGAGTAGGTGGGACTACAGGCGACCACCACAATGCTCGGCTAATTTTTTTTTTTTTTGTATTTTTAGTAGAGACAGGGTTTCATCATGTTGGCCAGGCTGGTCTCAAACTCCTGACCTCAGGTGATCCTCCCACCACGACCTCCCAAAGTGCTGGGATTACAGACGTGAGTAACCACACCCAGCAACTACATTTTCTTTATTCATTTATCTGTCGATAGACACAGATTGCTTCAAAATCTTGGCTATTGTGAACAAAGCTGCAAAAAACATGAGAGTTCAGATATCTTTTTAATATCCTGCTTTCCTTGCCTTGGGGTATATACCCAGAAGTCAGATTGATGCATTATGTGGCAGCTGTATTTTTAGTTTTTTAAGGAACCTCCAAACTGTACTCCATCATGATTGCACTAATGTACCTTCCCACCAACAGTGTACAAAGTTCCCTTTTCTCCACATGCTCACCGGCATTTGTTATTGCCTGTCTTTTGGATATAAAACATTTTAACTGGGGTGAGATACTATCTCATTTTAGTTTTGCTTTACATTTCTTTGATGATCAATGATATTGAATACCTTTTCATATCCTAATGGCCATTTGTATGTCTTCTTTTGAGAACTGTGTATTCACTGTTTTGCCCTTTTTAAAATCAGATTATTAGATTTTTTTCCTATAGCATTGTTTTGCTTGTTACATATTCTAGTTTTTAATCACTTGTCAGATGAGTAGTTTGCAAATATTTTCTCCCATTTTGTGGCTTGTCTCTTCACTTTGTTGATTGTTTCCTTGGCTGTGCAGAAGCTTTTTGACTTGATGTGATCCCATTTGTCCATTTTTGCTTTGGTTGCATGTGATTGTGGAGTATTAAGAAATCTTTGCCAAGACCAATGTCCTGTAGAGTTTCTGTGATGTTGTTTGGTAGTAGTTTCATAGTTTGAAGTGTTAGATTTAAGTCTTAAATCCATTTTTATTTGAATTTTGTATATGGTGGGAGATACAGGTCTAGTTTCATTCTTCTGCCCATGGATATCCAGTTTTCCCAGCACCATTTATTAAAGAGACTGTACTTTACACAGTATATGTCCTTGACGCTGTTGTTGAAAATGAGTTCACTGTGGATGTGTGGATTTGTTTCTGTGTTCTCTACTCTGTTCTGCTGGTCTCTATGTCTGTTTTTATGCCAGTACCATGCTGTTTAAGTTACTCTGTCTCAGTAGTATAATTTGAAGTCAGGTGTTGTGATTCCTCCAGTTGTGTTCTTTTTGCTTAGGATAGCTTTAGCTATTCTTTTGTAGTTCCATATAAATTTTAGGATTTTTCCTTTCTATTTCTGTGGCGAATGTCATTGGTATTTTGATGGGGATTGCACTGAATCCTTAGATTGCTTTGGTAGTGTGGACATTTTTAACAATACTGATTCTTCTAATCTAAAAGCATGCAGCATTTTTTCATTTTTTGGTGGCCTCTTCCATTTCTTTTATCAGTGTTTTATGGTTTTCATTATAGAGATCTTTCACTTCTTTGATTATATTAATTTCTGGATACTTAATTTTGTTTGTGGCTATTGGAAACGGGATTATTTTTGTCTTCTTTTTCAAATTTTTCACTATTGCCATGTAGAAATGCTACTGATTGTTGATTTTGTATCCTGCAACTTTGCTAAACTTGATCATCAATTCTAATAGTTTTTTCTTGGAATCTTTAGATTTTTCCCAATTTAAGATCATTGTCATCTGCAAACAATGGTAGTTTGACTTCTTCCTTTCCATTTTGGATACACTTTATTTATTTCTGTTGCCTAATTGCTCTGGCTAGGACTGCCAGTACTATCTTGAATAGCAGTGATGAAAGTGGACATCCTTGTGTTCCAGATCTCAGAAGAATGGCTTTCAGTTTTTCCCCTATTCGGTATGATACTAGCTGTGGGTCTATCATATATGGCATTTATTATGTTGAGGTATATTCCTTCTGTACCCAGTCTTTTGAGGGTTTTTATTATGAAGGGGTATTGAATTTCATCATATTCTTTTTCAGCATAAATTGAAATGATCCTATGGTTTTTGTCCATCATCCTTTTGGTATGATGTATCACACTGATTGATTTTTGTATGTTGAACCATCCTTGCAACCCAAGAATAAATGCCACTTGGTCATGATGAATGACCTTTTTAATATATTGTTGAATTCAGTTTGCTAATATTTTGTTGAGGATTTTTGCATCAGTAGTCATCAAATATTGGCCTGTAGTTTTCTTTATTTGGTGTGTCTTTATCTGGTTTTGGTACCAGGGTAATACTGGCCTGGTAGAATGAGTTTGAGTGTTCCCTCCTCCTCTATTTTTTTGAAATAGATTGAGTAGGATTGGTATTAGTTCTTCTTTAATGTTTGGTAGAATTCAGCAGTGAAGACTTTACGTCACCAGCTTTCCTTTTTGGGAGACTTTTTATTATGGCTTCGATCTCATAGCTTGTTATTAGCCTCCTCAGGTTTTAGATTTCTTCATATTTAAACCTTGGTAGGTTGTATGTGTCTAGGAATTTGTGTGGGATTTTCCAATGTATTGCCATATAGTTGCTCATTGTAGCCACTAATGATCCTTTGAATTTCTACAGTATCAGTTGCAATGTCTCATTTTTCATCTCTGATTTTATTTATTTGGATCTGTTCTCTTATTTTTCTTAGTTTGGCTAAAGATTTGTTAATTTTTTTTTAATATACCAACTTTCTGTTTCATCCATTATTTCCATTGTTTTCTTCATTTCACTTTTATTTATTTCTGCTCTGGTATTCATTATTTTCATCTAATAATTTTGTATTTGGTTTGCTCTTGCTTTTCTAGTTCTTTAATATGCATTGTTAGGTTGTTTATTTGAATTTTTTTTTTTGATACAGATACATATAGCTACAGATTTATCTCTTAGTACTTCTTTTGCTGTATCCCACAAGTTTTGGTATGTTGTGTTTCCATTATCATTTGTTCCAAGAAATTTTTACCATTTTCTTCTTAATTTCTTCATTGACCCACTGGTCATTCAGGAGCATATTGTTTAGTTTCCAAGTATTTATATAATTTCCAAACTTCCTCTTGTTATTGTTTTCTAGTTTTATTCCATTGTGATCAGAGAAGATGCTTGATATGAGTTCAATTTTTTTTAATGTTTTAAACTTGTTTTGCAACCTAACATATAGTCTGTCCTTGAGAATGATTCATGTGCTGAGGAAAAGAATGTATATTCTGAAGCTCTTAGATGATATGTTCTTTAAATATCTTTTAGATCCATTTCGTCTATAGTGAAGATTAAGTTTGATGTTTCTTTGTTGACTTTCTGTCTGGAAGTTCTGTCCATTGCTGAAAGCGGGGTGTTTAAGTCTCCAGCTATTATTGTTTTGGGGGCTATCTTTCTCTTTATTTTCCATAATGTTTGCTTTATGTATTTGGGTGCTCCAGTGTTGGGTGCATATATATTTAAAATTATTATATTGCTGAATTGGCCCCTTCATCATTATATAGTGTCTCTTCTCATAGCTTTTGTTTTGAAGTCTATTTTGTCTGATATGAGTATAGCTACTCCTCGTCTTTTTTGGTTTTCATTGGCATGGAATATCTTTTCTTATCCCTTTATTTTCAGTTCATGTGTTCTTTATTGGTGAAGTGTGTTTCTTATAGGCAGTGGATCATTGGGTCTTATTTTTTTAATCTGTTCAGCCAGATTATGTCTTTTGGAGAGTTTAGTCCGTTTACATTGAATGTTATTATTGGTAAATAAGGACTTTCTCCTGTCCTTTGTTATTTGTTTTCCGGTTATTTTGTGAACTTCTCTTCCTTCTTTCTTTCCTTCCTGTCTTCTCTTAGTGGAGGTAATTTTCCTTGGTGATATAAGTTAGTTTCTTGATTTTTTTTTTTTTTTGCATACTCATTGTATGTTTTTTTGGTTTGAGGTTACCAAGAGGCTTGCAAATACTATCCTATAAACTATTATTTTAAGCTGATAGCAGCTTTAACACTATTTGCATAAGCAAGAAAAAAAAAAAAACCAATAAAGACTCTACACCTTAAGTTTATCCCTCTTCTTTTTAACTTTTTCTTTTTACTATTACTATCTTTTTGTAAGGTCTATGTCTTTAAAAGCCATTTTAGTTATTATTTTTATTGGTTTATCAGTTAGTCTTTCTACTTAAGAGTAGTTTACATACCACAGTTACAGTGTTATAATATTGTTTTTCTGGTACTTACTATTACCAGTGACTTTTGTACCTTTAGATGATTTCTTATTGCTCATTAACACCCTTTTCTTTCTCACTGAAGTACTTCCTTTAGCATTTCTTACAGGATAGGTCTGATGATTATGAAATCCCTTAGCTTTTATTTGTCTGAGAAAGTCCTTCATATTTGAAGGATATTTTCACCAGATAATCTATTCTAGGGTAAAAGTTTTTTTCCCTCAGTACTTTTAATATGCCATGCCACTCTCTCCTGACCTGTAAGGTTTCTCCTGAAAAGTCTGCTATATTGGCACTCCATTGTATGTCATTTGTGTTCTTTTGTTGCTTTGAGGATCGTTTATCCTTGACTTTTGAGAGTTTGATTATTAAATGCCTTGAGGTAGCCTTCTTTGGGTTAAATCTGCTTACTGTTCTATAACCTTCTTGTACTTGGATATTAATATCTTTCTCTTGGTTTGGGAAGTTCTTTTATTATCACTTTGAGTAAACTTTATACCCCTGTCTCTTTCTCTGACTCCTCCTTAAGGCCAATAACTCTTAGATTTGTCCTTTTGAGGCTGTCTTTTACATCATGTAGGTGTACTTCATTATTTTTTATTCTTTTTCTCTCTCCTCTGTGTATTTTCAAATAGCCTGTCTTCAAACTCAGTAATTCTTTCTTTGCTTGATCAAATCTGCTATTAAAAGACTATGATACATTCTTTAGTATGTCGATTGCATTTTTCAACTCTAGAATTTCTGCCTGATTTTTTTCTTTATTTCAATCATTTTGTCAAATTTATCTGATACAATTCTGAATTCCTTTTTTTTTTTTTTGTTATCTTGGATTTGTTTGAGTTTCCTCAAAACAGCTATTTTGAATTCTCTGTCACATATCTTTGTTTCTCCAGAATTGACCCTTAGCGCCTTATTGAGCTCATTTGGTGAGGTCATGTTTTCCTGGATTGTCTTAATATTTGTAGATATTCATCTGTTTCTGGGCATTGAAAAGTTAGATATTTAATTGTAGTCATCACAGTCTAGGCTTGTTTGTACCCATCCTTCTTGGGAAGTCTTTCAGGACATTTGAAAGAACATAGGTGTTGTGATCTAAGTTGTATCTGCTTTAGGGGACACGATAAGCCTGGTAATGCTGTGGTTCTCGTAGACTTGTAGAGGTACCACCTTGATGGTCTTGGACATGATCTGGAAGCATCATCTGGATTCCCAGGCAGAAAGCCTGTTCTCTTCCCTTACTTTCTCCCAAACAAATGTAGTCTCTGTCTCTGTTATGAGCCACCTGTCGTGACATAAAGACCCCTTTGGCCACCACCACTAGGACTATGCTACATTTAGACCTGAGGTCAGCACAGCACTGGATCTGGCTCAAGGCCTGCTGTAACCATTCCGTGGCTACCACCTATGGTTGCTCAAAGTCCTGGGGCTCTATAATCAGCAGATATCAAAGCCGGCCAGACCTATGTTCATCCCTTCAGGGCGTTAAATTTCCCCTGGCCCCAGGCAGATCCAGAGGTGCCATCCAGGAGACAGGGACTAGAGTCAAAAACCTTGGACGTCTATCTGGTGTTCCATTTTATTGCAGCTAAGCTAGCACTCAAACCACAAGATGTAGCCCTTCCTACTCTTCCCTCTCCTTTCCAAACACAGAGGAACCTCCCCCTGTGGCCACATTCACCTAGGTCCTGGAGTACTGAGAGACTACAGCCAATGTTCCCTTAAGGCCCAAGGGCTCTTTAGTCAACTCGTGTTGAATACAGCATGGCCTGGGCTTCACCCTTCAGGGCAGTGGGCTCCTCTCTGGCCCAGGGCAGGTCCAGAAATGCAATCTAAGAGCCAAGTCCTGGAATTAGGGATACCACGAGTCTACTTGGTGCTCTACTTCCCTGTGGCCAAGCTGATACCTAAGGGGCAAGACAAAATCCCCTTTACTTTTCCCATGCAGAAGGTATCACCCATAGTCACTACAACTGGGAATGTGCTGAGTCTTACTGGAAGCCAACAGGTCTCAGCATCTTGCCCAAGGCTCTCACATAGTACCTGAATGTCACTGCTGCTAGTTATTCAGGCTTTTCAGTTAGCAGGTGATACATGCTGCCTGGACTGGGTCCTTTCCTTTAAGACAACAGGTTCCCTTTTGACCCTGAGTGTGTCTAGAAGTTTCTTTCAGGAGCGAAGACCTGGAAAGGGGGCCTTAGGACTCTGGTACCCTATCCTGCTGTGGCTAAGCTGGTATCCAAGACACAAACAAAGTCTTCCGTACTCTTCCATTTCCTCCTCTCAAGTGAAAGGAAGGGGTCTTTTTTGAAGCCACAAGTTATGCAACCTGGGGTTACAGTAGGGATGATGTCAGCACTCCCTTAGCCATCCCAGCTGGTATCTCAGTAAGTTGTGAGCCACCTCCCCACCACGGCCCCGCAGTCCACTTGTCTCTGGCGTCAGCTCAGCACTAGAACTTGTCTAAGAGTTGTTCTCCATGTGGCCTAGACTGCTTTTGCAGTTTATTTGGGGCCCCACATCACTGTAACCCATGGTGGCAAAGCTCGTAGAAACTCAAGTTCAGATCACTGGGATTAGTGATTGATTCCCCTCTGGCTAGGACTTTTTTAAATGCTCCCTGCATTGGTGAACATCAGCTGAGTTTGGTTCAGTTTTGTTTTCTGCTATAACAAGGTCAGCACTGAGTTTAATGCCTCAGAATTACTGGCTGTCTTTCTCCCAGTGCACAGAAACACAATCACTAACAGGCAGCTGCTGCCCGGGTTTGGGGGAAAGGGGACGTTGACAATTCAAGACTGTTTTTCCTACCTCTTCAGTGCTTCTTTCAATGACATGAAGTTAAAACTAGGTATTGTGGATGCTCACCTGGTTTTTGGTTCTTATGAAGGTGTTTTTTTTTTTTTTTTCCTGTGGAGATATTTGTTAAATTGATGTCCTTGTTTGGGTCCTGGGAGGACAGTCTGTGGAACCTTCTATTCTACCATCTTGCTCTGTCCGTCTCCCCCACTCATCATTCTTTGTATCTGATCAATCAGTTACCTAATATGACCTAATATGAAAAAATTAGGTAACTGATTTTTCATATCTGGCTATCTGCATGGCATCCACTTCTTTTCATCTCTCCTTCCACTAACATAACCTCAGTTCAAGCCCTGATTATATATCACATTTCCTAATGAAAACTCATCTTCCTAACTCCAGTTTGTCTCCCTTCCAAATTCCTAACTTCTTCTAATCATTTTCATGAAAGATAAATTTAATCACATGCTTCTCATATTAAAATATTCGCGAACATGCCCTTGTATCCAAATAAAGTTCACACTCCTCCATCCTTTCTAGAGATAAAACATCCACTTTAGTATGTCTCGGAAGATACACAGCTTTGCAGAGATTTCTGTATCTGAGATATGGCATGAAAGTTACTCTTGTAACTTAAGGGGCTATGAAGAATGGAACAAGAGATGGCTATGGGAGTTGTTAGCTGGACAAGAACATTTCATCTCTACAGACCCCTTAACTCTCACTCACAGCTTACCTTGCTGTGTAACATCAACTATTATATTAAGTAGGCTGCCTTGATTTCAATCCTTCCCCAAGGAAAGTCAAGAGAAATTATAAACTGACTGAGTTAAGTTTTTGAAGGAACTTCAAAATGGAAATTAGATTGTTATAGAAAAATTGAAATTGTTTTTCTTTTAAAACAAAAACAAAAATTTTCTTCAACCTAGCATTGGTAGCTCTCCATAATATGCTCCATATTATTTTTTCTGCTTTCTTTCCCACTGTATTTTCCCCACATAGCTTAAACTTTAACCAAATAAATCTGCTTACTTCTTATTGATTGTACATTTGTTCAGTGTGTTCACACAATTTGAAATGTTCCTTCTCCCTAAACCTTCAAATTTCCAGATTTGAAAGCCATTTAGGGCCAGGTAAAATATCATCTTCTCCACATAGTTAATCTAGGATTATCAGAATTTATCCCCTTTATAATGGAATCTTTTGTTAGCATTTATCTTGTCTACCTTCTGTTTTTATTTGAATGTTTTCTCCCCACCCCACCCCCTGAATTAATGAAATTATGATGGCCAAATACCAAGGGTAATTTTTCCCTGATCTCATAATAGTATCTGGAACTGAATTGCATTTAGGAGATGACAAAAAACATGTTGATGAACTGAATTGTGACTTCAATAAATAAATGAATGCAAGAAAGAAAGGAAGAAAGATAGAAAGAGAGGGAGGGAGAAGAAAGGAAAAAAACGGAAAAGTATAATATTCATTGCCTGAATTAACCCTTTAGGCATGTAAAGACGTTTTGATAATAATAGAATATGTTGAAGTATTGAATATGAAGTTACCATTATCAAAGGTTTACATAGATGGATTATTTATATATTACTTCTAACCAAAACAATATTTTTATATTATTTGCAAAAGGATACAATATATACACAAAAATTAGACGTGGAAATTTGTGGCATTTCTAAAGCTCCATGAAATTTAATTGTATTCTTATTAGAGATATATACTGTTTCCCTTCACTATCTCTCTTTACATATTTGCTATTAATAACAAATACACTGTTCTTAGGTTTATAATATACAATTGATGAGAAATATTACCTGTTCTGAGCATTGTGACCCACCAGGTGCTTAAAACTTTTTGACAAAGTATGGAACATCAGTGGTAATATGTAGGAAAAAAAACTGTTCTGTTATTCTGCTCAGTATAGCATTGCATCATTGTTTCACAGAAAGGATAACATTATGATCCTATGTGGGCGTATAGCTCATCTGTGGGAGGATGTTTCTGTGCATACTTAGTGATCAAAATTCAAGAAACACGCCTCATTTTTATGAATATTTTCTCATTAGGAATTTGGCTCATGTAAATGTGTCACATAGTTTGTAGAAGCATTATATGGAAAAGGATAAAGAAGTAATGAAAATTTTATTTTGCATATACAAAAAGCTTGAGCTACTGAAGAGAATTCCTGGGAGTATATAGTATCATTGCTGTCAACCCAGTGTTTAAAATCTAAATTTAATTCTGACCTAAAAATAACTGGAACATCAGAGGTGTACCTTTCCATAGCATGAATAGGTTTGTAAAGTATAGATTTCTCCATATGCAATGCTGTTTTCTCTTTAAAACTTGAAATATCTTTTAGGAAAAGATTTGGCCCCAAGTATTGATAAAACCCATACCTGAGAAGAAAATATTTTAAAATCACCTGTTGATGAAAGTAAAATAACTTACTAATAAATAAACCCCCCAAAGTACCTCGAGCTATTTAAATGTTTAGCATGATAAAATGAATGCCTTAAAATTATAGCTTAACAAAATATAGTCATTGAGCTTCTTTCTTCTCCCTAATGTAAAGTTATAAGGTAGTATGTTAATATGCACTCTGCGTGTGTGTGTGTGTGTGTGTGTATTTGAGGCAGAGTCTCGCTCTGTTGCCCAGGCTAGAGTGCAGTGGTGCAATCTTGGCTCACTGCAACCTCCACCTCCCAGGTTCAAGCAATTCTGCCTCAGCCTCCTGAGTAGCTGGGATTACAGGCATGTGCTACCACACCCAGTTAATTTTTGTATTTTTAGTAGAGATGGGGTTTCACCATGTTGACCAGTCTGGTCTTGAACACCTGGCCTCAAGCGATCCACCTAGGCCTCCCAAAGTGCTGGAATTACAGGCAGGAGCCACCTCGCCTGGCCTCTATTTTAATATGGTGCATCCTCACCCTTTGTGAAAGCCTCTGGCTTTCAATAACTACCAAGGCAATCTTGCTGAAAGAAGGTATAGATGCAAACAAGTAGAAGCAAGTGTTCTACATAGTAAGCTATTAAAGAAAGAAAGAAGTTTAATGAGAGAAAAATAGTAAATTGGGGGCACTCAAATTGTTTCATGTTTGGTCAGTGGGAATCTCTTCATGTTGAGTCCTGAGTCCTACTGACACAGGAGTCAACTCATGTGTACTAGTAGTCTTGATAGACTACACCTAGTAGACTTTGATAACTTCCTTCTGTCTTGTGTCACAGTATAATCCAAGCTCATCTTGTATATTTCCTATATGAGATCTTGAATCAGCCATTTTCCAAGAAGGCTTGGGAAATGTGGTTTTAAGACCATAAACTGTGGGAAGTTTATCATTACTAGGTTGGTCATTGTTCCTATGCCTTTTCAGTGTGCAGAGCTAAGAAATACATGCCTACATAAATGTATATAGATAATACTTCAAGAGACTCCAGCGTATTATTTAACTTCTTTAATCTTATATATGTGTCTGCCTTCTCCCATACAAAAAATACGTATCAATGACACTGGAGTGATAGAATGACAGTCACATAATTGTTCAGTTATTCATCTTGTAAAGTACACGCAACAGATTCTACATGACAATAATAATCACAACACTACCATCAAACATCATATGATTACTGAAAACAGTTCAAGATTATTTTAACAGTCCTTTTTGTTGGATCACATGAGAAATGTGCTAGTAAATTTTTATATTTTAAAGATACTTGAAATAGTTACTTTCTGTATGATTATTATCTGCTACTAGAGTATATATTCAGATCATATTTACTTTTGTCCTTGAGGAGAATCTCTTTGAAGTTTGAATGTTTAGTCCTACCTTCTGATTCTGTGAAGGTAGGCAAGTAATGGAATTTGCATACATTACAGCTGAAGTAAGCTATAGAAGCAGCAAGCAGAAACTGGGCAATTTCCCAACTTTTCCTATATTATCTCTGCTTTGGCATATGAGTCCCTCAGAAAGGCAAGACCCAATTCTTAAATATTTCTATTAATTTGAAAAATATACCTAAGTTTTATTTTTAAAAATTTGCCCTGATCTGAATACCTACTTCTTCTGACAAGGCATTGTGGTAAAGCTGCATTATCAGCTGAGCAACATTCCTTTTTGCTAAAATTAAATTTAGGAAAAAATGAAATGAAATATTATTTCCTAAAATATTCAGTACTGTGGAAATGTTTTTTTTTTTCAAAATTAGCCAAATAATAATTACTTAATTTTATTTTTTGAAATAAAGTTAATTAATTTTTAAAATTAAAATAGTGATGAAGAATAACACTAATACATGGTGAAAATGTATTTATCACTTAATATATGTCAGATTCAATTAATTGTTCTCATTTTGTCACTTAATTCTCACAACATTCTTATTGGGTTACTACCAATATGCCCATTTTATAAATTCTCTGAGGAAACTGCGCTGTAGAAGCATTAAGTCTCTAAGCAAAGATCAGTTTGTTGTATTGCTGCTTATTGTGTATCAAGTACTTCCAGGTTAAAAAAAAAAAAAAAGACCATGGTAGTTTTTGAAAGAATTTTTTTTATAATTTCTGGGAATTAAATTTAGGTGAGAACTGTGAACTTGGTAATTATTATTAGTAGATGTATTAATTTTAAGTGTATAATGTAAAAGTATATGTAATAGCTTGCCATAGTTGAAAATATAAAAGTATTTGAGATTTTGATAGGACTATTGAAATAAATGTTAGTGTGTTTTTTAATGTTCTAATCCATTATAAGTTAGTACTTGTAATGTTGGGAATATTTTAACGAAATACGTTTATTACATGTAAAAGCTTAGAAATGGTTACAATATTTTTTCAATTTTTGTCTTTAAAAGTCTACTTAATGTATATTGTCATTTAGTATGTGTTTAAAAGTAGTAAAATTAGAATATACAGTTAAGCAAAAATAAGGATATCCTCTGCTACTGACCATCAGAGCTAACCATTATTAATATTTTGGTGTATAGCATCCCAGATTTTTCCTACTCTTATTATTGCTTTTACTTGAATTGTTAAAACTTTTCAAATTATTGTATAATTTCTAAGAAAATTTTTTTAAAGAATGTTTAAATCTGATGTATATGGTTCTTTTTTCCAGGATTGTACTGTGTATGAAACAGAGAATAAAATTCTTCACGTGGTGAGTATACTTGGATTTATTTTATCTTTATTAGAGAATACTTCCTTGTTCAGCTAGAAGAAGTAAACCATAAGAAAAAAAATCTACTGACCATATCGGTTAAGCATACTTTTATAGGAAATCTACAAAAGAATCAAAGCATAACAAGTTACGTTAGTTATAACCATTCTATTGTACCTAATAGGAAAAGAATTTGATATAGTATTTTAAGATTGTAATATGTAACAAAGTTGGAATATAATTAAAAAACTAATAATGTAGAGCAAGGAGAATTTGAAATGAGAATTTCTTTTACTGTTCATATATTACAAAATAAAGATCAGAGAAAGATATTCTGTTCTGTGATGGGTAATTCATCTCTATCGTCATTTAGATGAAATACTTTATTTAAAAAATCAAATTCCCTTTGCTCCAATTCTATACTCACCAGATGACTTTTCAAATGGTAATATGGCAATATTTTTTGAATCAATTATTGACTTTACATATTATTTTATTACTAGAAATGGACTATGAGTACATTATACTTGGTGGGAAGGCCATTTCCTGTTTTCTTAATGAACAGTTAGCCACTTTTGTTTGTAAATGCATTTCTTGATCAATCCTGGTTTGTCCTAATAACTTCTTTACCTCTGGTGTGTGTGAAATCATGTCATTTCTACATCTGCCAGGTACTAGATGTTGAAGATCCATGTGTCTGTAAAAGGACATTTGCCTCATTTATTCCTATTTTCACTTTTATAAGTTTTATGTTTCTGAAATGTTTGAATATTTATAAAAGAATACTATTTTATATTTAGAAAAGTAAATGCTTTAAAAACATCTAAATGTATGGAGGGAAAATATTCAAAGTATCAGGAGCACAGCATTCCTATTTCTTTTTTGTTATCTACTATAGAAATGATACTGAATAATCCTCTGCTAATCCTCTTCCCCTCATTGTACAGTAGTGATGCCCTTTGTGGTTTGTAAGGATAGTCTCAGGAGTAGATAATTAACGTACTTTTCTCCTTATTAGTCCAGGAGGGAAAATAATTATAACTCCCTCACGTTGATCTACCTGTAGGGCATGGAGAATAAGAAGATACTAATATTTATTTAGGGCCCATATATTTCAAGTATTAGTTTAGTTTCTATAAGCATATTCTCTCATTTAATCCTATTTTTGCAGATGGTAGAACTAAGGGTCACAAATGTTAAGCTGTTCAACTATTCAGTTTGAACACAGAATCTGATACTAAAGCCCATGCTCTTTCCAGATCTGGCAGTTGCTACCAATTCTAGTTACCTAAGACTTTACAAATTATACTATCTTTTTTCCAGTGGAACTGTCTAGCTGCGCCTATTATGTCAATAACTAAGGAGCATGAACAGACCCTTTTGCTCCTATATTTTATTTCCTGTGAGTGACTCTTTCTTTGACATTGAATTTTCTATGACAATGACTGTTCTTTCTGAAGTATTGAATTTACTGAATCCAACTTTGGTACGCTGCTGTGGGTTCTTCATTGTTTACTTCAAGGCTGTTATTGAGGTCGATGTGTACTAACCTTTTTTTCTTTATCAAGTTTCTCAGGAGTAATCTCTCCCTGATGTTAGTATCAAAAAGAGCTGTACTTTTCTTTATGCATTGGCTGCTATGAACTTCAGATTAAAATTTGTGGCCCATAATTGGCAAGTGCATCTCATGGTATTTGTTTTGTATGTAGCTTCATTCTTGGCTCTAATTTATATACGTGATTTCTTTTTGCCTTATTTTCTCAATTAATTTATGTATGCTATATATTTTTACATTTGTTGATGTAATCTTTTCTGTGGAGGAATAGTTCCAGTTACAAGTGCACATTTGTGATCAGTATTCAAATATCAACAAAGGAAATGTAAATAATTTATGGAAAAAGAGTCTCTAGAGAACTGTAAAAAATACGCAATTTTATTTCTGAAGAAAAGTCAGATTCCACCATATGACAGAATAACAGAAATCAATTTAAATGATGAAAGAAATACTGTGGGTTATCTCTTGTACAAAAGACCTTAAATATAATTTTAATTAATTAACTAGGAAATAAGCTCTTCCAGGTTATAAAATAATGATTGAAATTTTATTAAGTAAAAATCATAGTAATAGCCAAATTTTAAACTTTCTTATTCACTAAATATTTTTAATTTTAAATAATTTTAAAATAATAAGTAATGTTTAGTTTCTTAAATAAATTCCTGATAATTGACTCATTGACTTACCTTTCTCAAAAGCCAGATTTTGGGCTACTTGCCATTAGAAATAAGTGACAGTGTAAATAGTACTGAAGGAGTTTAGAAATGAATACCGTATATTTACCTTGGCAATTTTGCATTCCAGCTAGTGAGAATTTAAAAATCCTGTCTGATAATGATGGAAACAGTGAATGGCATTAACCAAATCAGTTCATCTCAGAAAGCACTTGTCTTTTCATGTTATCATTATACTTCTCATCCTGGCCTTTTTATACAAAGATTACCCAGCCTTTACTAGAAGGCTGTATGTATACTTATATATTACTTTTCTCACAGAATAATTCATTTTTTTTTTAATAATGAAATTGTATACGGTACCACTTAGTATATGATGCTAGAATAGTTTCTTTAAAACAAAATTTTTAATACAAGTATCTTTCCAGATCTATGCTGTAGAAGAAATAACTTTGAGTCTAAAAAACTGTGTCTGAATCCTAATTCTATTATTTTCTATCTCGGTGACCTGAATCAAGTGATGTTTTTGAGAGTTTGTTCTTATTATATAAAATTGGTATGTTAATATCTTTCATGAATGATTGTTTCTGGGAGGAAATAAATCAGTAAGTTTTCTAGGCAGAGCTTTATAATCTGGTAGTCTTCTTTCCAGTATTTATTTAGTTAGGTTATATTTTATTATTTAGAGTTTTTAATTTCCTCTTTATCTCCTTTTTATATGTACCAGAAAATCAAAAGCCTGAGTTTTTATATAGCTTGTTTAGGATGAAATTGTGAGCTAGTTTTAATGTTTTACTTGTTTCTATGATACTTGAATATTCTAAGTACAATATGTACTCTCTATGAGCGTCTTAGCCTGGGTTCTTTCTGGAAAACAGAGACTACAGCAAAGGCTTGAATGGATAGTTTATGTTGATTAGTGATCCCAAGGCACAGAAGCAGTACTGAGAAGGAGAATCAGTATGGGTTCTAGAGTTGTTAACCGCTACAGGGAACTGAAGTTTGATCCCATCAGGACCTTCTGAGAAGCCCTGCAGAATGTGCCTCGGAATTGTCCAACCTGCCTGACAAAGATTGAAGAGGGAGAATTTATCTGCTTGCTCTAATCCAGTTATCCCATTGGTCAAAGATAGCGCCTTGGGATGTTAACTCTCTCACACTACCAGGTTTTTGGAGGTACAAGAGAGCTGTAGGATAGAAAGCAAAGGCAGTACAACTGAGGTGAAGCACATTGCCACAGCAGTAGCTGGAGAAAAGAGTGGGCTGAGTGGGTATGAGATGGAGCTTAAGGGGTGTCTAGTACAATAAAACACCTCTAAGCGGCAATCTAAATTTTAAAGTATTTTGGATCACATAAAATGTCCTTATAGTGATTGAAATCAAGATTTGCATAACTCACAAAAGCAAGCTTCAAACAGTAGATAAGGCATAACGTTTGTGTAAAAAAGCAGTATATTTATAGTGAAGAAAATAATTTGAAGAACTATGCAACAGACTTAATGTTGGTTGTTTTTGCGAGAAATAGGATAAATTTTAGGGGCATTAATTTTAAGTTTTGTGTTTGTATAATGGTTAAATATAGCATAACAAATATGTGTTAATTAGAAAAATAAACTACTAAAATATCCATAGAAATGCCTGAATGGCAACCCAAAATCTAGATGAAAATGAATATTTTATAGTTAGATACAGTGAATTAGATCTACTACTTGATAGCACAGCAGAGTGACTACAGTCAGAAATAATTTGTTGTACATTTTAGAGTAACTGAGGGGGTATTATTGGAATGTTCATAACACAAAGAAATGATAAATGCTTGAGGTGATGGATATCCCATTTACTCTGATGTAATTATTACACATTATATATCTGTGTCCAAATATCTAATGTACTCCATAAATACCTAATGTATACCTACTATGTACCCAGAAATTATTTCTAAAAAATAAGTATTTTTAACAAATCAGTAAGAATTTCAAATGGGTAAGGAGTGAAAACAGTGCTGGTAGCCAACCATTGACCGACCTAAAGAGCATGGCTGAAATCTTTCTGGTGCCAGGCAGATTTAGAATCCTGTGTAATATGCTAATAGTTCTTAGGAACCTCTTTACTTTAGCACACTGCACTGTGAGTTAAATAGGTTTTTAGAACATCCCCAGTGATGGCTGCCTTTTAGAAGGAAAAAGGAGGAGACCTCACGTGACTGAACAGAGATTATAGTAGCTTGAGATAGGCACAAGAACATCAACTTTCTTAGCCTAAATGTTACCTCTAAATCTTTATTTTGTACAGAGGATAGGGAAGGCAATTTTCAAGAGGAAGGAGAACTTACCACTTATGAAAACTTGCTATATCCTAGGAATTTCACAAGGCAATACAGGTTGAGTGTATCTCATCTGAAATGCCTGAGATTAGAAGTGTCTCTGATTTCAGATTTTTTTATGGGGGGATTTGGGAATATTTGCATAATATACTTACCAGTTGAGCATCACTAATCTGAAAATACCAAACCAAAATGCTCCAATGAATGTTTTCTTTGAGCATCATGTCAGTGCTTAAAAAGTTTCTGATTTTCAGATTAGGGATACTGAACCTGTACCAGCATCAGAGAGCCGTTCAACACATGGGCAAACTGAGATAGAGATCTGAGATTGTGAGCTGTTGTGTCTTTCCCTGAAATAGATCTGTATTGAAGGATGAGTAAATAAAAAGAATGGGAAAGAGTAGAGGAAGTATACTCCAATGTATTAGAAGAAAATCCTTCCCCATGAAGCAGGTTTATTAAGAACACTTTTTAACGTTTGTTTTCAATATAAGTCAAAAGATATTACCTGTATTAAAAAAGAATACCATGCTGTAAAGAAGGTAAGACCACTATAAACTGAGAGCAAAATGAACTAAGAACATAGTTCATTAAATTAACAACATGGGAGCAGAAATTAAACCATAGCAAAAGCATGTGTTTCCCAATTTTTTTCATTTAATTTGCATTGCTTTCATAATGAAAAAGTATCAAAGTATATATTTATTCTAGCATATTTAGAATTCTGATTGCTTTTAAAGGACGATTTCATAGTACATATATTGAACTATTCAGAATGGAGTGGGACACTCCTTAGGCTAGATTTTCTGTACACTTTTCTCACCTCTAAAATTAGAGAGAGTATTTCTGCTTAAAATCAGAAAGAATTAGGCTGTGAATACCAAAATCCCTGGTGGGAAGGGAGATTGGTTGCAGTGTTGGGCAGGGATGTCTGTTAATTGGAAGTGTGAGAATGAATAAAAGGAGACTGAACAGCTTGGATTTCCTTGGAATTTGCCATTAAATACAATGGAACAGACAATAGAGTGAAACCATAAAGGACAAAAGGCAATACAGATAATCAATGTAGTTATATATCTCAGTGATTATCGACTAAAGATAAATAGTATTATGTTTCACTTTTATTGATCTGATTTTTTCCTTCCAGTTAGGTTTTGTTCTGGATTACACATTCTCTGGCATGTTGGAGCCCATCTGTTTTACTCAGTGCAGATCCTTGTTTTATATAATAAATGAGTTACAGAGAATCTGGAGTTTTCAGTTCTATACTTTCTCCTCACTCCTATCTTTCAATACAGCCGTTGAGTCTGGAGTGATAAGCTCTTCTGAGAAGTCATTTCAGAGCTTGTGCTTTTGCAGACTTCCTCTGCTTGTCCCTGCCCTGCTGCTCTCATTGGTGAGCCTGAAACACTTGTCGGCTTTGATTAAACTCGTGGAAATCCCAGTCCAGCCATAATCATTAAGGCCACTCCGTTTAAATCAGATTGTTCTGAGCACAAAAACATCTTTTACATTAGCCAAAGGTGTGGCCTTGTATATGGAACTTTGTATTTTAGTATTTAACCCCATTATTTGTGTAAAGATAATAAATATAGCAAATACCTGTTTATTATTTTAGTGTTAATATTATCTTATAGTTATATAGTATTTTACAGTTTATGGAACATAGGAATGCTTTCTTCTCTTCTCTCTCTTTTTTTTCTCCAAGCTATATTTTTCTTTAGTTATTTAGGTTTGTTAATGAATTAGGCTTATTTTGGCATCTTAAGTATTGTTTTATTTCATAAACATTCTGTGTAATTTTTTTCCTTTCTTTAAATTTATGAATTCCTTGCCCTTAAACTCCATCTGGGGTGAGATTATTATGTCTTCTGTGCTATCCAGACTAGAAATAGCTTAAACTGCATAGATCCAACAGATGTAAGAAAGGAGCCTGGAGGAGAAAGTAAAGGGCTCATTTTAGTCTTTGCCCTGACATCTATATCATATTGTTTATAGAAGCATAGCTTTCCTCCTCTTATGGATCAAAACCCTGAGGATGTGTTTAAATACTAGGGTAGCAGCATGCCTCACAATGAAATAGAAGTGATCATATTAATATTAATACCTTATCTTTAGAGATTTCTTGAAAACAGTGGTACTCTAGTGACTTAAAAATCCTTAAAAATAATTTTAACTGGTCTTCAGGAGGTCTCTGATGCTGTGATGAGGCAGCTTTTGCCAGTTCTAGCCCAGTCTCTTCTAAAAGCTATAATCTTGATCCAAACGCAAACTGATTTTTTTTTTTCAATATGGTTGAGATTTTGGCGGTAACTGTAGCATTTGAACATATAAATTATGGTCAATCTCACTAAAACATGAACTCTTAATACTGAGTTTTATAGATGAAAAGCCTAAGGTGCTTCTTTATGTTTTGGAAGTTAAGATGACCGTTCTATCTCAGCCCCCTTTACTATCTTTGTGGTCAGCCTGAAGAAATGTGCTAAAAATGTTGCTGAAATAGGCATTCGATTCTTTAGTGTTATGTTACATTATTTTCAGATTTTGACACTTTGATGGTTAATTGCATTGTAAATTGTTTTAACTATAAATTCTCCACAACTGATGCCTCATGCAAGAAAGGAAAAAGGAAAAATCCAGATATAACGTGATGGAGGTGGAAGATGTTTGTCTTTCCTGGGACAAAAAGAAAATGTGTGTGGCCTATGTGAAGAATTAACACAATCTGGTTTTAGTGTTTCTGACTGTGATTTAGGTAGACATTTTATAAGGCAGTATATTTATTTATATAGATGTTCTTGCTAACATTGCATTTGCTGAACACATTATGCATTGCAAAATGCTTTTATATGCATACTGACTCTGAGAGTACAATCCTTGTCCTCACAGTAGTATAATACTATAGTAGAAAGAGCACCAGTCTGAGGGTTAAAAGGTTAGGCATCCTGACCCTGTTCTGGCATTTACTAGCTGTAAACAAGTGAAATTAGCCTTTCTGATTAAATTGGGAACTTGGAGTGTGTGTGACTTTTAAGATCTAAATGCCATAATTAATTGGTGACAAATGCACAAGATCATTAGAAAGCAGTACGGCCATATAAAGTGATAAACTGAAGGACTGTCTTTATTTAAGATCACCCTACATATGACCAAGGACACTACATATTTTAAAAATAAATTTAGAGCTCACATGTTCAGTTTTGATACATGGATATATTGCATAGTGGTGAAATCTGGGCTTTTAGTGTAGCCGTCACCGGAATGGTGTACATTGTACCCATTAAGTCATTTCTCACCCCTTACCCCCTCCCACCCTTCCACTCTTCTAAGTCCCCAGTGTTTATCATTCCACAGTCTATGTCCACATATATGCATTTTTTAGCTCCCACTTATAAGTGAGAATATGTGGTATTTGACTTTCTCTTTCTATTTCATTTAAAATAATGGCCTCCAGTTCCATCCATGTTGCTGCAGAAGACATGATTTCATAATTCTTATGGCTGAGTAGTATTCCATGGTGTGTGTACACACACACACACACACACTCACACACTCACAGAGACATATATATACACACATATATATCACATTTTAATCCAGTCTGTTGATGGACACTTAGCTTGTTTAGTTCCATACCTTTGCTATTGTTAATAATGCTTCAATAAACACAAAAGTGCAAGTATTTTTTTGATATAATTATTTATTTTCCTTTGGGTAGATACCCAGTAGCAAGATAGCTGGATCAATGCTATGCATTTTTTAAAGTGCAGTTATAGTCACTGTCAATGTAAAAATTTTTTCAACAAGATAATTGAATCAGTCTGGAAACAGAAGCCACACAGTAACTTAAAGGAAGTTTGATAAGAAATACCTGCAAACATGTAAAGAGCACCCTACACCATGCCCTACAACTGAGGACTAGTACCCAAGGAAGGATATCTTGTAAGTGGAACACCCTTACCAAGGCTAAGAAGGTATGGCTGCAGCTTCATTGGGTTGCCTAGATCAGAGCTCATCCACAGTTGCCAGGCAAGTGGAAGACAGCCTTCCAGGATGTAGACAAGTGATGCTGCTGGGAAGGCTCACAGCAAGAGTTAGGATGATGCTGTAACAGGTCTGGAGAACAAGTTGATCACTGAGCCTAGGCCGAGGCTGCAAGGTCACTGGGGGACTGTGTGATCTGGACATGCAGCTGGGGCACAGCACTACCAATATCCCCACAAATATGCACTGCTAGTGGACCCTGCAGCAGGAACAAGAAAAAATAAAAGAAAGCCGATGGGGAACCTAGAAACCTTCTTCTCCTTGCTGTGTCCCTCCACTGCCCTCTATTGACAAAAACTTAACAGTGTGCTTATGTACAAAATAAATGCTTAGAGTCCAATCCATTATCACAGAGTAAGCACTGAAGATGAATTTAGAGCTGAGAGCCACAAAACTCATAACTGGCAGTATGGTTAGTTCTTACCTCCATAAAACTACATATGGCAACTTCACATTTCTCGACTATAAGTGAAAACATCGCTCCCAGATGTCTGCCATTTGTTCCCAATATTTACCCATAAAATGTATATATAGTGCCTTAAATTTCTAGAAGCTCATCTAATTGTTATGAACTGCTTCACTCTTATTTGAATATAAAATCCAAACAAAAATCAAAACATTTTTTTAATAACCTACATCTTAGTTGAGCTACCAATATGTCCAGACTATTCTTTTTCTTGAGCCTGAAAGTTGTATGTCCTCTAATGAGTGATTTCTCATCTTCTTGGGAACCTGCCACAAGCCCGCTTGTCTCTGTTTCCTGCCTGTGAAACAGCAGATAAATAGAATTGAGATGGTCCCAGATCCAATTCTGGCTTTCGGCTTACTCTATTTCCCTATCAGAAGTGAAAGTAGTGGTGAAGCCTCTTATCCCAACTCTTAATTCATAGCAGATTGTTTCAGCTGAGTAGCTGAAAGTAAGTTGGAAGTGCCATGAGTCTACTTCTTGCTCATCAAAGAAGGTATATATTTGGGACTGACATTTTCTCACTGTTTTGGCATTGGCATTATCATTCTTAGATGATTATTATTTTAAAGTGTAATTTTTAGGCTATATTATTATCTCAATATTGGGCTCACTAGGCATTAAAATATTTGATAGTTACGTGCCAAGCAGTGTTCAAAGCACAGTGGTTAAGCAAGCAGGAACTGAAGCAAAATTGCCTGGTTGTAACTTGGCTCTGCCATTTAAAAGTTGTGTGACCTCGAGCAAGTTTTTAACACCTTTGTGCCTCCATTTCTACATCTGTTCAATAGAGATAATAGCAGTATTCCCTTCTTAGGGAGGTTGTGGGAGTTAAATTTGTTAATACATGTAAATGACTTAGAAGAATACTTATAGTAAGCTCTCAATAAATATCAGTTATTGTTTCATTTAGTCCTCCTCACAATACAGTAAGATTGGTATTATTTTTATCCCAATTGTATAGATGAGGAAACTGAGGCACACAAAGGGATTAAACAACTTTCCCCAGGTCATGGAGCTAGTAAGTGGTGAAGTTACTATTCAGTCTGAGGCTTTTAATCACTATACTATAGCTGCCTCTACAGATGACTTTGAAATCTAATTCTAAGGTCATAAATTATAGGCATTTAATTTCAGTGACTTTCTTTTATGTCTTTCTATTGATGATTTTCCTTTAACATCTATGGTAGACAGGATTCTAAGATGGTCCCTAGGATCCCTGCCCCACCCCCGGTGTATAATTGCCCTCTTCTTCAGTGTGGTTGAGACCAAGGAATATGATGAATTTCACTCTCATGATTAGGTTTTGATCTATGGCAAAGGTGAATGGATTTCAAGGATGTATTTAAGGTCTCTTGTCAGTTGACTTTAATATAATTAAAAGGGAGATTATCTTGGTGGGCCTGACCTAATCATGTGAGCCCTTTAAAACAAGATTCAAAGGTGGTAGATATTACCTTGCTGGCCTTGAAGAAATCAGCTGCCATGTTGTGAGAGGGCCTGTAGGAGGGGTTCACACAGTGAGGGCCTGAGGACAGCCTCTGGGAGCTGAGAACAATTTCCAGATGTCAGCCAACAGGAAAGTGGGAACCTCAGTCACACAACCACAAAGAAATTAATTCTGCTAACAACCTGAATGAACTTGAAAGCAGATTCTTCCCTACTTATACCTCCCTGTAGGGGTGTAGCCAAGTTGACACCTTGGTTTCAGCCTTGTGAGACCTGGGACTGGTTCCAGTGCCTGGACTCCTGAGCCATGGAAACTGAGAGAACGTGTGTTTCTTTAAGCCTCCAACCTTGTAGTAATTTGTTACACAGCTATAGATACCTAATACAGTATCATTAATTTAAATTTCAACTCAAAAAGAATAAAAACAAAAAATGTATTTTTAAAAATAAAACCAAAAAGAGACTAGTAGCCAACAGAGAATAAATATGAAAACAATTCTTTTGAGAATTTAAATATAAGATACTATATTGCCTCCTAACTTATTAGATTCATGTCTTATTTATTATAAAGACTTTTTTGATTAAAGGCAACAACATGTCATTGTGAAAAGAGCATTTGACTAAGCATCAATACTTCTGGGTTTTAGTCCTGAATTTTCCATTAATTTTATTGTGTGACTTGTGCATGTCACTTAACCTCTCAGGGATCCCCAAGTGTCATTCAGGAAGATTGAACAAAATGATTTTAAATCATCTGTCTCAAAATTCTATGAATATAAGGATTTAAGTAATTAGAAGCTTGTAGTAACAGGACTAACACTGTCAATAAACTTTAGGACCTTTAAGTTTTAATGTGGGAAAATGTAAGAAATTAGAAGGAAATGGTGCTTTTAAGATCGTGCATTTTGACTTACTAGTTTTAATGCATAATAGGCTCTTGGGGTCATTGCTTCTTTTCTGTTATCAGGAACACAAGGGCAGCATACTCAATGTCAGTGATGTTAAGCATGAAACCAAATACATTAGCAGAAACACTGTCCCAGGCTATGAAATGCTTGAGTGTAGTAGTTGCCATTTGAATCATGTAACAGACATTTAGTGATCCCTGAAGGCATGAATGGCTTAGTGAAAGCTGGTGGTTTTTGTTGTGTTTTTCCTGCCTTGAGAGTTTAAAATGTAAAGGGATTGTAGGAGTTTTCCAGGCCTTATTGGGATGAAGCTCAAATGACCTTTATTTACTTGCAACTGTTTGCTTTCTGAAGCTATTTGAAAATCTTAATCTTTGCTGTATATAAATATAATTTTAATATTGGATTAAAATTGGAGTTTTATTCTATTATGTTAGTTTTTCAAGTTTACAAAGTTGTTTCTCCTTCTATTCTCTTTACTCGTATGAACAAGACATTCTTTCTGTTTTGGAGAATATGTATATAGAATAATAATTTTAAATACTAATTTAAATTCTGTTTCTGAATTTTACTCTTTCAAAGTTACCTATGATTGTTCAATACTTGTGCCTTGTTAGGGAACCCTCATAAGAGTGCAAAATTTCTAGCTCAACAGAGATCTGTTAAGTACTAAGATACTAAACATACTATATTTAGTGAGGCATATACTTAGAGTTCTCACAATTTAATATCAGAGTAAATGTATGATACTTTATTTAAAAAAAAAAAAGCTTCCCTTATTCCCCCAGTGCAATGCAAATGTCATCCTACATTGGCACAGAGTTGCAGAACTTATCATACTGAATTACACTAATATTCAAATAAAACAATAAAATAAAAACAGATTTTTTCTTTAGACATTTTAATTGAAATATTTATACCAATAAATATTTAAACCTGTACATACCATTTATCAAAATAAATTTTCATTACTATTTTCCATGCTATGCTATTGATAATAAACCTGAATTGTTTAAACTGTACTTAAATTGTAACTTTCACATCATTATTGCCATCTTAAAATGTATATCTATTTGTTGCTTCCTTAATTTATCTTGGTTTTATATTTTGTACCCCTTTTCCTTGTATATACGTATATACTCAAAAAGTATAAATTTCCTTTTGTAAAGCTTTGTGCTAACCATATCAGCCTCAAGTTCTTTGCTGCATCAAATGATTTTTTTGATATTTTAATTTGAAGATATTTTTATTCATTTGTTTCAGTATACTTGGAAGAATAATTGAACAGTACTCCACTTATTTAGAAAAGCAATAAAATACTTTAAGTAACTCAATAATACCTGAGTGTGCTTCCAGACTGACGTAAGACTTTTTTTCTGTTCCTTAGCTTTTTACCACTGTTTGCACTTAGAACACTTTCTGCATTTCTTTTTTAAAAAAACAATAGCTAACTTAATATATTTATCTTTAAAGTATCTGATAAATTCAGAGACAATGAAAGAAATCTATCCAGACATAATGAAAGAATGCTATCTTATTATTGGTTAATATATTAATGTGAGGTTATTGTTTTTGGAATCTCCACATTAACTAAAATGTTGCTTTTACAGCTATTTTGAAAGCATTATTTTTTTTATCCTAAATATGTTTTGCTCAGATCTTTTTTCATTTTAAAACTTCTATTTAGGTAAGCCAGTGTGTGTAAGTGTATATGTATATATGTGTGTGTGTGTGTATAGATAGATAGATAGTATAGAACAGAATACAAAAACTTACCATTTCAGCATGAGAATATGATGTATTAATTATATTAATTCACATTTGAAATTAATATAAACTACTTGAGAAAAAAAATCACACAATATCATAAAAGTCAGCATATGGCACTCGTTCATTTTAAAAGATTAAGTCATGGCTACCCTTGTCATCTTGGGTAGTTTATAACAGAATCCAGAGAGTCAGTTAAACATTTATTTCCACTTCATGTTCACTTTAGCTTTATTTAAGACATATCATTTACTAGTCTTTAATTGTAGGCACACATTTTTCTTCTATTTTTAGAAATAAAGATAAATTGAATTTGGGGGCCAGGTGTGGTGGCTCCAGCCTGCAATCCCAGCATTTTGGGAGGCCAAGGTGGGTGGATCACCTGAGGTCAGGAGTTAAAGCCCAGCCTGACCAATATGGTGAAACCCCGTCTCTACTAAAAATACAAAAATTAGCTGGGCATGGTAGCATGGGCCTGTAGTCCAGCTACTCAGGAGACTGAGACACGAGAATCCCTTGAACCTGGGAGACGGAGGTTGCACTGAGCCGAGATCTTACTACTGCACTCCAGTCTGGGCGACAGAGCGAGACTCCATCTCAACAACAAAATCCTTTGGTATAAATATTGCAAAAATAGCAAATAATCCCTTTTAAACAGTGGTTACTAGTCTTCTTCTAGCTAGTATAGAGTTGTTCTTTTGCTGGTAAAATCGCATTAGCTTTTCCCAGAGAGCCATGTCTTTCACAGTCTCAGTTCTTTTCCTTATCTAAACTACATTCCAAATTGCAAGAGCATTTGCAGGCCTGCCTTTATATTTTGTTATACAATGTAGTTTAAACATATTATATAAATCCATCTAATGCAGACATTGATTTTAAGCAATACAAAATGAAATTGATCAAAAAAAGAAGTCCAGAGCTAAGCATAGAAACAGAATTAGCACAATAATGATTAGGAATTCAGTTCCTTCTCCTATGATAATGATCTTGGCTATTTATTTAACCCCCTCTTTGCATCTGTTAAACAGGCTATAATAATACCTACTTTAGGAAGTTGTTATTAGGATAAATGAGATAATAAATATGAAGTATTTAGCATTGTGCCAGACACATGGTAGGTGATCTACAAATGATATCTAATAATAATGTTGAATTATAATAAAAATGTATTTTTCTTGCTATTTTATAATTTTCTTTTTCTAGAATATGCTTGGGTAGTAATAGATAATACTGTGTTTCAAATATAAATTGTAATAATATAATATCTCACATGATTTCACTTAATGAATAGCATTGACCAAATTCAGGTTTTATAAAAGTATGTTAAATAACTCCCTGGAATTTTCCTATAGTACTGCTAATGTGGTTTCCTGCAGTAACTTGATGTATGATACAGTAATGAGTATAGAATTAGCATGTAAAGCAAGGCCATTTTATACCCCTTCTAATTGGCTTATTTAGTTAAGTGCCAAATGCTGCAATATAAAGATTCTAGTATGTTATCCCTAAAACACAAAGCAAAGTTCTAATGGAGTTTCTTTTCTAATTCTATTTTTTAAGGTCTTTAATCTATTAAATCCTGATAGCTTTGCTGGTAAAGTCAGCGTGTTTACTCACGTTTTGTATTCTTCATTAACACTTAGCACTTATCAAGCATTTGCCAAACAAAATCACTCAAGAGGAATCTGAGGAAAAATTTTTGCAAATTAATATGATGAATCTAATTGGTATTTTATTTTCCCTAAAATGTCTACAGTCTGTTATTTCTGCCTTTCCTTTTTCCATCCCACTTCTATGAACTACCAGTGCCTGAATAGGAGAGCTACTATTGTTCATTACAAGAGTGTTGTATGAGGCCTTGAATGTTGTAAGAAATGTATATATATTGAGCCGTTTATATACATCCATTACTTTTCTATTTATATATTGGACTCTTTTGAAATATGCTTCAACTTGTAGAAACCACAAGGGTTCTTTTTAACATACTGACTTTATACCTTTCAGATTAGCATTCTATCCAAGTATCCTGTATAGAAATCTTTCAGCATTAACAATGTTATCTTCCCCACTTGAAATAAAAAGAAAATAAGAATGAAAATATAACCACATACGGAAGGAAAGGAATAGTTAAAAGATTTAATACTGTCATAGTATTTTTCTTCCTGTCAAACATACAGTTTGAACTGCAGCAATTTGAACTGCAGCCAGTTTTTATATGTTAAGTACTGCCATTCTGTCCTTTCTCCACGGCTGCCGATGAATATTTTTAAAACAAATTTTAAAAAATACAGAGAATGGGATTCCAGGATGGGCCACATAATTTGTGAGACCTAGTACAAAATGAAAACATTGAAACCTAAACATCAGAGAGAGTAAAGAGATGTGCCATCATGGCCATGCAGCTAGACTAACCAGTGTAATTACTGATCATTTTAAGATGCTCAGCAAGGTAATTAAATTAAGAATAATGAGATAATTCATACCATGAGTAGGATTTTAGCATTTTGGGGGTTGACAAAGCAACACAGGAGAAAAAAGCATTTATTGGGTGTCTTTTTTGGATAGGAGCCATATTGGACTCTTTTTAATGCATTATCATGTCTTAGCATGTCAGCCATATAAAGTAATCTTTATTACCTCATTTCATTTTCTATCTGAGGAAAGTAAATCTCAAGGATATAAAATAACTTGTTTATAGTCACACAGTAGTCATTGGCAATGTGGTGATTGCCCACATCTGTCTTCAGATGAAGCCTATGTTCTTTCCATGGGTATTGGTACCATGAGGCTGTCTGTCTATCTTTAGGAGCTGATAAACACGATAAAAGTACAGACTTGAGAAGCAGATGCAAAAAGCACTAGCACAAAGAGGGAAATTTAGCATGACAGTTTCTTTAGTGTAAGGAAGCTGAACCCAGCACAAAGTGCGGCCATGGACCAAGGACAGAACACAGTAAATAAAAAGAGAATTCTTATTATCTTGACCAGACAGGAGAAATTGTTGTGAAGGGAAAATAAGTCTCATGATCCCAAAATCACTAAGCCAAGGGAAAAGTCAGGCTGGGAACATTGTCAGGCAAACCTGTCTCCCATTTTATTTCTAAATAACATAGCTACAAAGATAAGAAGCTACACACCTCCCTCACAATTTGCCAACAAGGAAATACCTTGTAGACAAAGGACAGACAGAACTCAAAGTCATTCCTCTGAGGCTCATCTGAGACAAATGCATATCTGATTGCTTCCTCTGCCCTTTTTGCATCTGCTTCTCAAGTCTGTACTTTTATTGTGTTTATCAGCTCCTAAAGATAGACAGACAGCCTCATGGTACCAATACCCATGGAAAGAACATGGGCTTGATCTGAAGACAGATGTGGGCAAATTTATTTATTTATGTAAAAATGCAGATTCACTGAACCAGACTTAATTGTATATTCAGTGGAAGGCTGATCAAAGACTCAAAAGAATGCACCTTTTGTCTCTTATCTACTTCTAACCTGGAAGCCCCCACTTTGAGTTGTCCTGCCTTACATGACTGAAGCAATGTACATCTTACACATATTGATTGATGTCTCATGTCTCTCTAAAATGTGTAAAAGCAAGCTGTACTCCAACCACCATGAGAACATGTCATCAGGACCTACTGAGACCGCGTCACGGGCATGTCCTTACCTTAGCAAAATAAACTTCCTAAATTGACTGAGACTTGTCTCAGATATTTTGGATTAACACTGTCAACCTACCTCACAGTAGACTAATAACAGTGGCTACAGAACAAATGTAACATGTTGGAGATGGATAGAAGATAATACCTTGATTGCAAAATAATAGTTCCTCCTACAGTTAAAGCAAAAAGTAAGTTTCAAATGATGAAAACCAGACTTCAGTAATGAGAGTGTGTGAGGCATCTGAGGACCAGTATATTTTAGGGAGGTATATTTCAAGCTTTATCACTTATATTCCACTTCTTTTTTTTGTTTGTTTCTTTTTTTAAAAAATTTATTTTATTGCATTTTAGGTTTTGAGGTACATGTGAAGAACATGCAAGATTGTTGCATAGGTACACACGTGGCTGTGTGATTTGCTGCCTTCCTCCCCATCACCTATATCTGGCATTTCTCCCCATGCTATCTCTCCCCAACTCCCCACCCCCCAACTGTCCCTCCCTTATTTCCCCCCAACAGACCCAAGTGTGTAGTGCTCTCCTCCCTGTGTCCATGTGTTCTCATTGTTCAACACCCGCCTGTGAGTGAGAACATGTGGTATTTGATCTTCTGCTCTTGTGTCAGTTTGCTGAGAATGATGGTTTCCAGGTTCATCCTTTGTAGGGACATGGATGAACC